>NW_005871068.1:8863900-9072798 GCF_000147115.1 Myotis lucifugus
TATATATATATACATAATCTTAAAGGAATATTTATTTATTTATTTATTTTTTACAGAGAGGAAGGGAGAGAGCTAGAGAGCTAGAAACATCGATGAGAGAGAAACATCGATCAGCTGCCTCCTGCACACCCCCTACTGGGGATGTGCCCGCAACCAAGGTACATGCCCTTGACCGGAATCGAACCTGGGACCTTTCAGTCCGCAGGCCGACGCTCTATCCACGGAGCCAAACTGGTTATGGCAGGAATATTTAATGTATATGTTTTGTAATTATTGGAATCAGAATGAGAATCTTACCAATTAGGGCAGAAGTGGGGAACATCCAGCCTGCAGGCCGTGTAAGGCCCACAAAATCATTTGGCCTGGCCCTGCCAAGGCATTAGGGGTGAGTTAATTAAATGTTTGACCAAATATAGCAGGCTAATTTTTAAGTTGCTAATTTTGTATGGCCCGCGAATGATGTTTTAAATATTCAATGGCCCTTGGCAGAAACAAGGTTCCCCACCCCTGAATGAGAAATGAATTTGGTCTTAGGATCAAGAACAGGTAAGAGAGGAAAAATGAAAGCAAAACTGCAAGTGGGGCTGGGTAAGGGCCAGCTGATATTTAAGCACTTCTACTTTAGTTTTTAGTTGTTGTGTGTTTTTGTTATTAAATCATGCTGCATACATTATCCATCTATACTCAATATCCTACAAATGCTTCTGTGTGACAGATATGGCTAAAAATAATCCCATATGTCTGCTCTATAGCCTATATATTCAGGCATTAATTGATTTATTAACTAATTTAGTTCTTTTGAGACATTCTCCTAAACTTATTTGTTATTTTGGGGGGGTAATTTTTTTTAATAAATATATTTTTATTGATTCTTTACAGCGAGGAAGGGAGAGGGATAGAGAGTTAGAAACATCGATGAGAGAAGAACATCGATCAGCTGCCTCCTGCACACCCCCCACTGGGGATATGCCCGCAACCAAGGTATATGCCCTTGACTGGAATCGAACCCAGGACCCTTCGGTCTGCAGGCCAACGCTCTATCCACTGAACCAAACTGGTCAGGGCTTGGGGGGTAATTTTAAAAAACTTAGATCCTATATGTTTGGATAAAAATACTATTTTTAATGCTGAACAAAAATACTTCCAAACATTATTTTAATTTTCATGTAGACACCAATGTTAATCATTGCTTTAAATGTTAGACATAGGGTAATAGAATGTTGGGGTGTGAGAGGTTTTAGAAGTTATAGAGTCAAATTTTAATTTTTTAAAAATCTTCAACTACTATTTAAAAATATATTTTTATTGATTTCAGAGAAGAAGGGAGAGGGAGAGAGAGAGAGATGGGAACATCAATGATGAGAGAATCATCGATTGGCCACCTCCTGCAAGTCCCCCACTGGGGATCGAGCCCGGCAACTCGGGCATGTGCCCTGACCAGGAATAAAACTGTGACCTCCCGGTTCATAGGTTGACACTCAACCACTGAGCCAGGCCTGCCAGGCTTCAACTACTATTTTAATGAAAAGCTAATCAAATCAGTATTATACTATAGCAGTGGTTCTCAACCTTCCTAATGCCGCGACCCTTTAATACAGTTGCTCATGTTATGGTGACCCCCAACCATAAAATTATTTTCGTTGCTACTTCATAACTGTAATTTTGCTACTGTTATGAATCGTAATGTAAATATCGAATATGCAGGATGTATTTTCATTGTTACAAATTGAACATAATTAAAGCATAGTGATTAATCACAAAAACAATATGTAATTATATATGTGTTTTCCGATGGTCTTAGGCGACCCCTGTGAAAGGGCCGTTCGACCCCCAAAGGGGTCACGACCCACAGGTTGAGAACCACTGTACTATAGGCTTCATGAGGGCAAAGATCAAAGTCTGTTTCATTCATAACTAATGTATAGCACATTGGATAGTGGCTTATAAACAACTGTTGAGTGAAAGAATGAAGCTGAATTAGAGTCCTGATATGTGGCTTGGGATTCAAAGATATACAGCATTATCCTTGTTCCTAGGAACCTCACTATCTCTGGGAGAAAAAGGAATACATAATTGACTTGGTACAGTATATGGGAAATTTAAGTGTGACAATTTAAACATGTGTGGTCTATGAAAGCACAGAATTGAGAGCAGCTTATTCTGTTTGGTGGGAATTGGAGGTGGAAGACGCTCAGGGAAAACTTCAGACAGGTGCCATTTCAGTTGGGCCTTGAGGACTAAAATGGAAGTTCATCAGGAAGATAAGATGGGGTGATCCAGGCAGAAAGAAGAGCATTTGCGAAGGTAGAGTTATAAAAAAAATATGTTTTATTTAGGTACAGTCAGAGTGAATTGAATAACGTGGAGGGTGGTAGCAACAGTCAGGAACTGAAGCCAGGGCTAGCAAGAAAGGGGCCACTTGCCCTCTTCATTCTCAGGCAGGCAGTCTCCTGCAAGGAGTTTGGATTAGAGTTGTAAGAGGATGACTAATGCAGGAATATCAATAAATAAACTGTTCATGTATTCACCAAATATTTCAAATATAGTGATTCTGATATGGCAGGTACACTGACTGGGGACTGGGCTTTTTAAGGTGCAGAATACAACAATCTGAGTTACAAATACTGGGGGTTAGAACACGGCATGGTGGAAAAAGAGGAGAGAAAATATAAAAGAGATATTTTGAGATAAAATGAACAATCAAGTGCAGTCACTGAAAATGTAGACAGATTTAAGGATGGATTTCAAGTTTATAGCCTGAGCAATTTGTTGGATCATGATCCATTAGCTGAAATATGAAACATGGAAGAAAGGTCAGGTAAAAGGGGAAAGCAGTAGGGGATAGATGAAGGAATAGAAGAATGAATGAACTTGATTTCAGTGTGGTTGTATTTTTATTCTAATGGAGTATGGGTTAGGAGATCAGAAAAAAGATCCAGACTATAACTTCAGATTTGTCACCATCCATGCCATTTCAAACTGGGAGCATTTATACAATAAAAAGAGAATTGAGCTAAAGTTAGAAATTTGGACACACCAATATTTGAAGGCCAGGTAGAGTTTCCAAATTAAGGAAAATAAAGGAAGAAAAAGAATGTGGATGAACAGTGCCATGAAAGGCAAGGGAGAAAAGATCTTCCAGAATGAGGGTGCTGGCAGACTTGCCAAGTGCAGGTGAGAATTCACTTATTTTGAATTTGAATTTGGGAGGACATTTGTTGGTTTTGACACTAGATGAGTAAACAAAATATGTTTCAAGTTGCTACTTTTCACAATGATACTTCTAAATATGTATATTCTTTCTTTATAAATATTTTTATCAACTTCATGCCACAAGGGAATGTAACTTTGGTCTCATGGATAGTATTCCAGACACAACAGTATGGTGGTTACCAGAGGGGAAAGAGGGTGGAGAGGATAAAGAGGGTAAAGGGAGTCAACTATATGGTGACAGAAAGGGACTACACTTTGGGTGGTGAGCACATGATAGAGTATACAGATGTCATATTTAAAGTTGTACACCTAAAAGTTAATGTAATAACCAATGCTATGTCAGTAAACTTAATTTTAAAAAGTATTCCAGATATATAATGACATCTCCTAATATCTACAGTGGACTAATACAACTCCAAATTATAGAATATACTTTGCCTTCTAAGGGAACGGCAATGTTAACAGCCATAACAGTACCATAAACTCACCCAAGTCACATAATTTCATTAGCAAATGGTCAAACACCTAGACTCCTGGCTCTTGATTAAGTTTTGTCTATTTTCCTACTCTGGTACTAAATACTACAAAGAACACACACACACACACACACACAGACACACACACACACGTACATTAGACCATTTTACTACACTTAAATGAATTTCCTGATTAAATTAAAATAATTTTTTTGCCCTGTAACTTTTAAATTTTTCATTTTACTAGTATAGTACTGAAGACAGACAGATGACTAGATCACTATCTTCTCTTAAAGAAAATATCATATGCAAGAAGACTGAACCTATGAAAGATGGACTGATTTCTAATGCCCACAGGCCCTATTTTTAACCTTGTAAGAAGAAAACCCTGCACTAGAATTCAGATGAGAACCTCTTTTGAGTCTCTCATAGGGCCCCGAAGCAAAGTAGTAGATGGTACCTTGACTTTTTCCAGGTGATCCTGAAGAGAGTCAATGAGGAGATCACCCACGGGCTGCCAGGATCCCTTGATCACCTCAGCTTGACGTAGTTTGAGGTCTAGCTCATCTGTGGCCTCCTGAAGTTCCTGGAGTCTTTCGAGGGCCTCATCGAGTTTTCTCTGCCAGTCAGCAGAGTGCAGGTTCAATTTTTCCCACTCAGTGTTGACCTCCTCAGCTTGCTTTCGTAGGAGGCGTGTGACATTCTGGGCTTTTTCTTCAGGAGGCAGCTCTAAATTGGTAATACGACAAGGTTTTAGGGCACATTCATTTTTTTTCTTTTACTACTGTTTAAAGTATTACATATGTCTCCTTTTTCCCTTATTGACACCCCCCCCAACCACTCCCCCCACCCAGGACAAGCCCCCACCGCCCCAGTGTCAGAGTCCATTGGTTATGCTAATATGCATGCATGCAAACAAGTCCTTTGGTTGATCTCTTATCCCCCCCCCCCCCCCACGCCTTCTCTCTGAGGTTGCAGGTCTGTTCAGTGTTTCTTTGTCTCTGGATCTACTATTATTTGTGTGTTGTTTTTTTAAACATTATTGGTAAGGTCATACTAGAAGAAAGGGAGTACAGCTTAACAAGAGGCCAACCTACACATTAATGGCTTTTTTGCACTTTTGCATAAATTCCGATCTAATCCAACACATCTCAAGTCTGTCATCCTGAGTGAATTTGTTCTACCTTTTATTAATCAGATAATCCAAGATTCATTTAAGCTATTGAGGAGAAAATGTTAGGATGCAAACCACAAACTCTAATTTACTTTCAGTCAAGCTCTTAAATTGTAAATTAACTTGGATCTTTGTAACAATAGAATTCCTCCTTACAGATAATCTCTTTTGTTTATTATTTTCTAAATGTTTCAATAGCTGACCACTAATCTCTTTTAATGCTTACTTATGAATGTGCAAACAGATTTATGCATGGTGGTTTAGAATTCCTTATTCTTTTTCAACATCTATGTGCAATTTGAATCAATTCTATTTAACCTAGAAAGTGTGAGAGCAATCCAAACCCTGGCAGCCAGAATGGATGGACTACTCAGTCACCACTGATCCTTCTATCAATATGTTATTACAGTTCCACATTCAATTACCTCTGGGCTCCTGGTAGAGTTTCTCTAGTCCTTCCAAAGGCTGCTCTGTCAGAAATATTCGTACAGTCTCAAGAGTACTCATAATTACAGGTTCTTTCGTTTTCAATTCCCTCTTGAAGGCCTGTGAAATGAAATAAAAAAATGCTTATTTGGCTTGTGACATTATTCTCAAAATTAATCCTGGGTGTTCAGAACTTGGTTATAAAATTCCCAGGTCAATTTCTATGTCTTTTATTTATAAACATATAGTTATAAAGTGAAAAAGGATATATGGATCTTTCTGTTAATCAGGAAACAACTGTGTTTGTAAACTTTTCTGGAGAGAATGGGAAAGCTTTCAAGATATGTTAATGCCCTTTCATTAAGATAAAAGTGATTTATTTATATAACCCGACTCCTAAACTTAAAATCTAGAGGTAAAATCACAAGATATATTTTGCAAAATCCTAACAGGGCTAACGAAAACTTGTACATATCCAAAAGAAAAGTTATCCAGAACATAATTGAAAGCCTTAAGAGCCATTTGGGCCCGGCAGGGGTGGCTTGGGGATTGAGCATTGACCCAGGAACCAAGTGGTCACAGCTTTGATTCCCAGTCAGGGCACATGCCTGAATTGTGAGCCCAATCCCCAGCTGGGGGCATGCAGGAGGCAGCCCATCAATGATTCTCCCTCATCATTGATGTTTTTATCTCTCTCTCCCTCTCCCTTCCTCTCTGAAATCAATAAAAATATATTAAAGAGCCATTTAGAAGAACTTAGGCTGTACTGAAGTACAGACAGTCCTCGGGTTACATATGTTGTTTCGTGGTTATGTCACCATCTCCTATATATATATATATATATTTCCGTCATTTCGACGTATGTACATATGTGCTTTATATTTTTTATTATTTATTTACCACAAGTAAAGGTCAGGAATTGTGATCTTTCTTTTAAATTTTTTTGTGGTTTCACTTCATTACTGCTGTGTATGTGCTCCATGTGAGTGCCGTAGGTGCTTATGTAGGTGGGTTCCGACTTACAGTGAAAATTGCATTACATTGCGCTGTAGGAACGGATCTCCAACATAACCCGAAGACCTACTGTATACAACCAGTCCAATTCATAATTGCCATTAATTTTGCCAAAATGTTAGACAATAAATAAAACAATATATTAACAGTACTAAGGAAAAAAACGCAATGCTTAAAAACATACCTATTGCATTATTCATTGTAACTTCTTTGAGACTGGTAGAAATGTATTGAGATATACTGGTGATAGGAATTATAGGAATAATTTTCTACAAATGGGTAGACTTAAAATAGGTTTCTTGAGGTCAGCTAGGCTAGTTATCAACTTTAATATTTAATGTGCAATCTTCCTTGTTACAGGGGTTAAAAGAAAAGCAAAATGCATAGTTTCTGCCTTCAAGAAATTTCAGGACCAAAAGAAGGGAGAAAGCTAACACACTAGAAAAAAAAGTGAAAACAATAAAATTCATATATAATTGAGTGCTAAGGGTTGTGAGATATCATGTAAGGTTAAGATAAACTAACAGATATTATGAAACCATCGAAGATAGTTATTGACCCAGATTCTACAATTTCAGATGTGATGTTAATGAAAATATAAAGTACCACATAAATGCTAATAGATCAGTGTAAAAACCATAGTAATTATAGTTGCCCTGATCTAGGGCTTAATTATTCCTTTAAAAAACTATCCTATTTTAGTAGTGATGCCTACTGAGTTTAAGCCCTTTTCTGTTACTAGGAGAAAAATTATCAGGTCCTTTAAACTTAAGATATATTATGTTATAGGAGTTCTCTAGAACTGTATTGTATGACACTTATAAATAAAATCTCAATGGTGTTCACCATTTAAAGGAATTCCGAGTCTGATACTTTGCAAAATGATACTTTACAATTCAGTAGAGGAGAGGCAAGATGTTTGAGCCAAAATAATGAAATTCTTTAAGTGAAATATTAGAATTCAGCTTGTGCATGGAGCTATAATTTCTGGATAGTGGGATATTCTTGCACTCTTGAAATCATATAGAATAGGTGGGTTATTTACTCTGCTTATAGATAAGTCTGATTCTCCCTCTAACATTTCATTTGAAATTGGTGTGTGTGTATACAGTTCTTGTATTCCTGTGTTTTCTCATCTATATAATTTTCCCAACTTCAAGAAAATTATTATTTTTCCCAGTCTCTCCATTTGGACTTGACAAGAGGCAACTAATACTGATATTACTAGTTACAAAATTTGTAATGGCTCCCTTTATTGAACTACTACATTTCAGCGGTTGTGCTAGAGACTAGAAATAGAAAGTTGAATATCAAAAAGCCCCCTTCCCATTTAAGAACTTATATAATAGAAGAGTCAAACCTTAAATTATTTCAATACAATGTGGAAAGTGCGATAGGCTTGCCTTATATGGGCAAGGACATTGGGAAAGGCTTCCTAGAGAAGATAGTATTCACAAAGAATTCTAAAGCATGAACATGAGCTAGCCAGGAAAGAGCAGGTCAGAGGAAGAGGAACAAAAGAAGACAAAAATGTAGGTATGAAGATAGAGGATATAATATAGTGTGGCATATACATTTATCTAAGTAGGCCAGTGTTCTAGAACACAAAGTATAAAGAGAGGACATGTCCAGAGATGAAGCAGGACACTGTCATCTTGCAACATATTAGAACTTTAAGTCAGAATTTGAAGCTCAACCTATGACCATATATACCTTGCTAAGAAACCTAGGTGTTGTGTCATAAGTAACTAGGAACATATGAAAGGATTTGAACAGGGGAGTGGCATGGGAATATGTGTGTTTTGGGTAAATTTCTCTGACACTAATACAGAGTATGTATTTGAGAAGGGCAGATATAAAATCAGAGAGACCAGTTAGAAGGCAATTGTAAGAATTCAGTAAAATATATGAAGATCTGACCCAGGGCAATGGTATCAGAAAAAAAAAAAAAAAAACAACGGACAGAGATAGAGCAGGGAAATATTTAGAGAGTAGAGGTGTGAGTGAGAATTTGGTGCCTAAATAGATACAGGAGATAAGAGAGAGGAAGGAGAAAGAATGACTCCCTAGGTTCTAGTTGAGTAGAAGAGTGAATGCTGAGTGCAATGAAACTAAATATGAGAAAATAAACTCTCCTGGATTTCTCAGTACACCAATAAAAAGTTCTAGCCTCCTGAGAAACTTCCCAGACCATGGGAATTAGATCTGTAGTAATTTGTCTAATTAATTTCTCTGGTCCAAGAGGGCCAAATGATCATAGCCCAGAGTAGGTGCCTAGGTTAAGCTTCAAGTTGTCAGAAAGACTGGAGTGGTTACCCCTCTAGAAATTTATATTAAAAAAAAAGTCCAGACCTTGGAGATAGTTCCAGGTTTCAAGACCTGAGAAACATGGGGCTAGCTGGCTCCTGGAGAAGTTGGAGTTAGGACTCAGGTCTATTATGTTTTCAAACTGCCTCCTCCTTTATAAGCAGAGAAAAAAATCATTTTTTTCTGGTCTCTCACCTATGGAGCACCCAGACACTAATTAAGAAAAAAATTTTGTTAGCTCTCATCATGTCTCCCTAAGTTTAAGACTTGGGCAGAGGTAGGAGAGTGGTGATGCTATTTACTGTTAAGTAATTAAGAGAAAACTGTCTCTGGTCCAGAACACCTCATATGTACATTCAGGATCAAATTAATAAAGATGAATAGTAAACACGCAACATTAATATGAGGGGGCATCTATATAGCATAAGGGGGTATGATATGCTCAGCTCAGAGAGGTAATATGCATTCAAAAAGGAAATAAATATGTCACATATTTAGGAAGAAGAAAGGAGATTTAAAAGCCAGTCTGTCACTAAGATAATATCCATTGAGTGTCTATGATTATGAATATAGGCTAGGATTAAAATGACATAAGTAGATAAACTTGCTCAGTTAGTGGAGTGGGCTGAAAAGAAAATTCTGGAGAATATAAAAACTTAATAGGTAGACAGAGGAATTGGATCCCATGAAAGGCCAAAAAGGAATGGATGAACAAAGTAATGAACAGTGTCCAATCATGACATGCAGAGATAAAGCAAAATCATCCCTGAAAATTGTACATGGGACTTGGTAAGTGCAATTTTAGTGGAGGGCAGTAGCCTCAGAAGTAGGTTTAGTTGAGGAGAGAGTGGGAGAAGAAGGAGCAGGTATTTTAAATAAAAACTATTTTTGCAATATCCTTTATTTTGAGAGTGCAAAGAAAAAGATAGGACAGGAAGAGGATCACAAGTAAAGGAAAGATATGTTCTTTTAAGGATAGAAATGGTTTGAACATAGACCAAAAGATGGGCGATAGGGATAGGATAACCAACCGTCCTGGTTTGCCAGGTACTGAGTTACTTTTTTTTTGCGTTTATAAAGAATATTGTTGAAAGTATTACATAGATCCTTTCCCCCCTCCCACCATTAACCTCTTCAAACCTGCTCCCATGCCTCGCCCCCCCCCAAGCCCTCACCACCCCATTGTATGTGTCCATGGGTTATGCATATACGCATGCAAAGTTCATTGGTTGATCTCTTCTCACCCACCCACCCTCCCCTGCGTTCCCTTTGAGGTTCCACAGTCTGTTCATGCTTCTGTGTCTCTGGTTCTATTTTTGTTCATCAGTTTATTTGGTTCATTAGATTCTACATGAGTGAGATTGTGTGATACTTATCTTTCTCTGACTGGCTCACTGAGGTGTATTTTGTAATGTGGGACTTTCATTGCTGAAACCAGGACAGTCTGGCAAACCAGGACAGTTGGTTACCATAGTGGAGAGATATGCTAATGACTTAGACAGGAGAAAGTGGAAATAATTGTTGGAGCAAGGTCTATAAAATCAGGAAATGGATCTTAAAGGTCCTGTCAAAATGGAAAAAAAAAACACCCAAGACACTGTTTGATGACACATTTCCATTATTCAAACCGAACAGCAAACAATTCCAGGATAAGGACCATTAGTCCATTGTGAGAGAACACTTGTTTGCCCCTCAAGTTGTTGCCAAGGGTTTAGTTCCACCACAGCTGCAGAGTTCATTTCTTAAACATGAATCACTGAGGATCAAAATGAGTCTAAGGAAAAGACAAAGGAAGTTCTGTCATTACAAAGACATGAGTATCATTATTTTCACATCACTGCCTGAAATTAAGAAAAGAAAGTGGATGAAAGAGGTTTAGTGACTAAAGGGTGTCCCAGAATTTATGCAAGAAGTAATTTTGATAGAAAACACAGGTTTATAATTAAAAATTGTAAATTTTTTATTGATTCATAAAGTATACAGTATAGGGCTATGTATGAAATAGCACATTGGGTAAATGGCCTCCACGGCTTTGCTGGCACATACGCACTCTTTTGTTGAAATTTTCCATGACCGTTTTGTATAAATGTGGCTGTATTTCGTTGATACAGCACTCAATTTCCTCCTTCAAGGCATGGGTGGTCGTGGGCTTGTTGGCATAAACCTTAGACTTCAAAAAAACCCCAAAGATGCCGAAACCGGTTTGGCTCAGTGGATAGAGCATCGGCCTGCGGACTGAAAGGTCCCGGGTTCGATTCCGGTCGAGGGCATGTGCCTGGGTTGCGGGCACCTCCCCAGTAGGAGGTGTGCAGGAGGCAGCTGATCGATGTTTCTCTCTCATCGATGTTTCTGGCTCTCTATCTCTCTCCCTTCCTCTCTGTAAAAAATCAATAAAATATATTAAAAAAACAAACAAACAAACAAAAAAAAAACCCCAAAGAAAAAAGTCCAACGGCATTAAATCGCATGATCTGGGCGGCCAATTCTGATCACCAAAACGGGAAATTACAGGACCAGGAAATGACTCATGCAGTAATTGAATTGTTTCTTGGGCTGTATGGCATGTGGCACCATCTTATTGAAACCACATGTTGTCCACATCCATATCTTGCAATTTAGGCACAAAAAACTGGATTATCATGTCGCGATAGCGAGCACCATTAACTATTATTGCCTGAGCAGCTGCATTTTCGAAGGAGAATGGTCCGATGATGCCTCCAGCCCCAAATCTGCACCAAACAGTGACACGTTGTGGATATTTTGCCTGATGTGCTATTCCATACATAACCCTATACTGTATACTTTATGAATCAATAGAAAATTTACAATTTTTAATTGTAAACCTGTGTTTTCTATCAAAATAACTTCTTGTGTGAATTTTGGGACACCCTTTATATATTCAGAATTTGGGAAAATTTAGATAAAATACAAAAACGGGTAAAAAACAGTCTCCCTCAAAGTGAGAAATGGTTGAAGAAAATGAGAGGATAAAGAAAATGGTAATGTTTCTTATTGTGTGGAAAAAATATAAACATGTAACTTTTAAATAAAGTTACATTGAAAGATAATCTTCCATTTATTCGTGTAACATATTTTGAGCACATACTATGTACCAAACACTGGGCATCAGTGGGCCATATAGCACGGAGTTTAAAAGAGATAGCCTTCTTTAGTAAAAACAATGGCAAAACAAAAAAACAACAACGGACAAGCAATCCATGAAAATTCTGCTTTACAGTAAAATAATGAAAAGTCAAATTTTCAATACCTAATCAGCTTACCATAAATTGCCTGTACTAACAGTTTATTGCACTTTAAAAGGGAGGAAATGGAGACATTTTAAAACACAAGCAAGAACTTTCAATGTTAAGAGCCTTGACTCTTTGATAATAAGTGTCTTGTCTTTCAACGAAAGTCTGTGGATTTGAATAGCATTTGAAAAAATTAATACTCATACACAATACTGATTTTATTTCACAGATTATGCTTAATGTTTTAAATCAAATAAGTTGGTTCAATTATTTGCAGATGTAAAAAGTTATCATATATAGAGCCCTTCTCCCATACACATACAAAATACATCCTTAGACTATTTAGATGTCAATATCCAAATGTTAAGATATTTACTTCCTGAATCTTTTGAACAGATAAAATTATTTCCTTTAGAACCCACCCTCTTCCCCATAACTTCCTTTCCCCCTTTCCAAGACAACCAGGGTCTGAAATAGTGATGTGGAAGAATTAAAAGCAACTACTAAAGATTTAGAGCATCTCTGTGAAATATTTTGCCTTAAAACTAAGAAAAGATTAGGCATATTAATTGATATTTTTCCTTCAACTCAAGCTTCACAAAATAAACTTATATAAATCATGTACTACAAAATTACACTAGCAGTATATCCCAAGGCAAGGTCAACCCATTTATTCTGAAGGTTAAATTATCTGATGGATAGTATTTATACATCAAAAATACTAACCTACTGGTTGACTTGACTGCAAGCTGATTAATTCATTCAAAATGTTTACTTTCTATCTGTTATGTATAAGGTAGAGAAGATATAGGGACATGATCTTTGTCCTTGGGGAGTCAATAGTTTGGTTGAGTGGGTATGTTTGTATAAAAGTATATTTATGTACTATGAATGTTTTACTAATGCAAAGTGAAGTACAGATAAGTTAGGATTTATCTAAGGCCATCAGTTCATTTGTCACTTTAGAATCCAAATTTTGAAATTCTTAAGCCGGGATGAAAGTGATAGCAAAAAACAAAAGTTCCCTGAATTATAATAATTTGGAACCACATAAGTGGAAAATCCTAATGACCATGAAGCAAATCAGAAACTTTAAAAACCTGAAAGTAATAGAGAAGACTCAAGTCATTGATTATTTGGGATTTTTCTACCCCTCCTCCTTGCAGAAAAAAATAGAGTGAATATTACCACAAATACCTAATAACAAATAGAAGTAGCTTAGAACCATGTGTAGAGGGGATAAAGGGTGAGTACTGATTTGCTTGATGTACGTCATAGAAGAGAGAAGCAGAAGAGCACTGAGGGCACAGGTACTGACATTACAGAGAGGAAAGCTGTGCTGCTCTCACCCAGAGACAGTAGGTCCTATTACCATGGATGTATGTGAAAGCAGGGGCTTTCAATGATGTACAGTTTTCATGAAGCGGAATTTTACCTATATTCCCATTGGAGTGGCAAGGCTATGCTTCTGTTATTCAGACTAAAAGCTGTTGGAATGACTATACCTTATTTCCATATTAGTTAGCAGAATTTTACAGAACTATCCTGGGAGGTAGACTGAAGGGGTGAAAACAGCACTGGCCAGAGTGGCAGAAGATCTGAAGTTCAAGTCTGGGCTGGGCCTAAACCTGGCAGCATAATCTAGTACAGGTCATAAAATCTGCCCCAGCCTTGTCATCCTCATTGGTAAAATGTGGGGATTTGCTAAACACCTTATCTAAGTTCAGAAATCCAGTTCGAATATTCTATAATCAACACATTTAGATCAATTAATTAGCCACAGGCTTGTTACCCGGTGGCAATTTAAGACTGTCTCTCCTAGGCATATTTACTAATGAGAAAATTTATAGCCATAGCTTGGCACATAGTAGATACTCAATTAATATTGTTGAATAAATAACAGAACATCCAGTTGGAAAACCAGAGTTTGTTATATGGGGCCAGGTTGATTCAGATGTAGAACATGCTTAAGGGTGAAAAAATGGTGTCATGAATTATTAGAGAAAAAATAATACTATGTGGAAAAAAAGTGAAATCTCTTATTCCGGGCCTATTCTTATGTTACAGATACAGAGGCTGAGTGTAACCTTTGAGTCACTGGGTAAATTTTCCTCTAGGGGAGGCCTTAATTCAGTGTTTCTCAACCTTCTGGCCCTTTAAATACAGTTCCTCATGTTGTGACCCAACCATAAAATTATTTTTGTTGCTACTTCATAACTGTAATGTTGCTACTGTTAAGAATTGTAATGTAAATATCTGATATGCAGGATGGTCTTAGGCAACCCCTGTGAAAGGGTCGTTCGACCACCAAAAGGGTCGCGACCCACAGGTTGAGAACCGCTGCCTTAGATCGATGATCTTCTCTCACCATTGATGTTTCTATCTCTCTTTCCCCCTCCCTTCCTCTCTCTGAAATAAATAAAAACATATATAATTTTTAAAAATAAAGTGATCCAACAGTGCCATTCATTCAACAAGTGGTTACTGAGTGGGCATAGGACAAGGGCATTAACACAGTCATATCTGCAATTTGGTTATTGTTTAATACTGTTGTCATCCTATGTTATCATTCTAGTTTTCATAATATATCTACTTTGTCTATATCCTTCCAGTGGTGTTTGTATTTTTTATCAGAAAGTTGCTAAATATATCCTGTCACCATAATGAACTTCCTTATTATAAAGAGCCACCATATTTACTGAATTAAATACATCAGAAATACTTTATTTACTAAATGCTTATTTAGGAACAATCAATGCCCAATTAATTTGAAACCAACATCTTGGAAAAGGGCAAGATCCAGAAATGTAGTTATCTAGAGGAGTAGGAATGTTGTCTCTAAGAATCTAAGGCATATTCATAGGGATTGAGGGTAAAAAGAAATTTGAAGGAAGCAGCAACAGAACAAAAACCCAGAAGGACAAAGGATTCCCTTCATATCATTTGAGATAGCTGTATTAGAGAAATAATAAAAATGGGGCATATAGGCTATAAAGGAAAGGTCATAAACATCTTTGTTTTCTTATTGTGTTAAGAACACAACATGAATTTTACATATATAATACAGTATTAACTATAAGCACTATGTTGTACAGCAGATTTCCAGAACTTACTCATCTTGTATAACTGAAAATTCATATCATTTAAACAGCAACTCCACATTTCCCTGTCCCCCAAGTCCCTTGCAACCACCTTGCTACTCTCTGCTTCTATGAGTTTGACAATATAATCATTTATCTTATTTTCACAATCTACTTCTGAATAAAAGTGAAGATAAGAGATTGTACTATCAGATACATCTAACCATTTTTTCAGATAGTCAACAACATGACCCACATTTATAAATTAAATTAAATCCATTTGAAGCAAAGTTGAAAAAGAAATGGACATTTTTCAAGCCTGAAATTATTATTTTTAAAAATTTATTTATACTCAATGAGAAAACATTTTTGAGTGTTTAGGGGGAAATGTGTTTAAAAACTTTTTATTTTTTGGAAATATTTTAAACTTTGGAGTTGAAGGGCATGGGCTAGAACAGAGTCCAGTCTGCTAGCAGATCTGTGATGCTATAAAGGATAGTTTAGTGCCCACACAGCATCTTGAACAGCTGTTTGACTTTCAATCCTAAGGCTGGGCTGCTTCCAGTAACCACTGGGGAAGTCACTTCCTACTGACAATAATAATGTTGTTAAGTTCTGAGCTGACCTTGAGAAATCACTGGTGAAAAGTCAATCTGTTCCCATGGTCATTTAGAGAACTAGGTTTTAGGTCATTGAGCCTAAATTGTAAATTTTGGAAATTCCTTCTGAAGCAATAGTACATAGAAATGGATTATTAGGAAACCCTGTGACAAATTAATTTATATCCATTCTCAAGAGGCTCAGCCAAAATTTGAATTTGTCAAGTGTAAATGGTGAATAATTTCTGACTCATACTATTTGTCTCTGTCTATCAATATAATACAAAAATGGAACTCTTATTCTGTTCCATGCCTATATCCTCATCCACACTCATTTTGAAGTGTGTCCCATCTCCATAAATGGCATTATCATTTCCCCATTTGCTCAAACCAAAGACTTCAAAGTCATGCTTGACTCTTTGCTTTCTCTCACATTCCACATCCCATCCATCTTAAGTTCTATCAGCTCTACTTTCAAAATACATCTTGGATCAAATGATTTTTCACCACATCTATCATTTCCACTCTACTTCAAGTCATTATTATCCCTTTCTCAGATGACTTCAACACCGTCCTTTCTCCCTGCTTTCACTTTTGTTCCACCTACCATCAATTCTCCATTGACCAGGCAGAACACATAAATCAGATCATATCATCCCTGCTTATGGTCCTTCAGTGATGTCTTATTACACACAGAATAAAGCCTACCTTCAAACTATGGCAGACAAGACAATTCATGATCTGGCCTTTGCCTCTCTTTACAACCTGCCACTAGCCCATCTTGCTATTCCTTGAACACCTCAAACCTGTTCTTACATCTGGGCTTTTACATTTGCTGCTCCTTCTGCCTATAATACTCTTCACTTGAGGCCTCTGCTTGGCTTATTCACTCACACGAGCCTCTTCTAAAAAATAACTTCATCAGAATCACCACTACCTCTCAGTCTTTAACTACCTCTGTTTTTTAAATCTTCCCTTCAGAGCAATGGGCTAATGGGATTTTCCGTATTAATTTACTGGTTTACTGTGTATTTTCCTCACTACAATTTGAAGGTCCATGGGGCATATTCTCATTGGCATATAATAGACACTCAATAAATAATTACTAAATAATACAAATTTATTACTAATAATAAATTCTAGGAGTCCTAATTATGCTACAGTTTTTCCTAAAATTTTTTGGGGGGACAAGGGAAAACACAGAAAAATAGAAGGGGCTAAATTGTAATTAAAGGAATGTGTGTAAAAATGCTTTGTAAAGATAAATACTATACAAATGTTATTTTAAACGTATTTATCAAGACAAAAATATTTTGACATGGTTAGAATGAGGACTTTGGTAGAGAAATCAATTTAAATAAATTATTCATATTTTATCTTATTATAGTCATTATAGAAAAGTAGCAAACTTTAGATGACTCTGTTCTCAAGTTTTGATGATATAGCTCGTTTTCAGAAGACTCCCTCAAATGCCAAGAAATGTAGTGTAAAAATAATTGAAAATCTTTTCTATTCAGCATTCCTAACTATGACTGCATAGAATATCAAACTTATACAAAAGTAGCTTACTCTGTTAGTGATGAAGACTAGATAACAAAGATGTCTATTTCCTCCAATAGAGACAAGTGGACATTTTTAGAGTGGGCATAGCTAATAGCGAACTTTGCAGGGCAACCAAACTTGTTTAGAAAATTCAAGAGGCCAGGTCATCAAATGTTGGGATGAATCACTCCATCATAGCCTTTGTTTATTTGTTTATTTTTCAGAGGTAATAGGAAACAATGCATTTCTCTTTTATTTTCTTTTTAAACACAGAGCTAACTTGAATCTTAACATTCACAAATGGCACCCAAAGACATTTTATATTTCTGTGGAAAGAAAAGTCATCAAGCTAACACACATACTAAAATTACCCAAAGGAAGCCGGTCAGCATTGATAACAGAATTAGCTTAAATAAATGTATAATCTACAACGTGATTTCAGGATAGTTTTATTGAATTTCTGAATGTCTCCCTCACTTTGTGGTGACTTCTGAGGAAATTGAACATGCATAATATATGACCTGACAAATGAACAAGTAAACTACTTTTATTCAAGCCTTTTCATTTGTCAACAGCATGAACACAATAATGGCTTTCTATCCACTGTTTTAATAATGTATGTATTGATTACTTCTATCTAAATCTTAACCAGAAAATTTCAGGAAGCTCCTAAGGTGTCCTTAATGCTCTCTAGGAAAGGAAGTATAGAGATTTTTAAATTGAAAGATGAAAACCTAATGATGAACAATTTCATTAGTAAGAATGCAAACAAAAAGCTATTACCTACAGTGTTCTATAACTAAGACCTAATCTTCATTTGAATTCTGGGTAGGATGACAGGAATTAAATAAGCTCATAGTGTATTGAAGTTCTCCTTAGAAATTCCCCACTATGATTTGCTCTTTTAAAACTCTCTCTAGGTTAATCACAGGACTAGACAAGTAATAAATATCACTTTAGTGACTGCTCAAGTAAAACAAAGAAAGTCAGTTTAAAAAATATATCTGGACCAGAATAATACACACTAATTGAAAACGAGTCAGTCTAGTCAGGCAAGTAATGAGGAACTGGAAAAGTCAGGATAATGTATTCAAAAGATATAAAAATTGGTCAGTTTATATTTGCTAAGGCACATTTGAGCTTTAATTATTTATAACACTTCACTGCATATGGAGCATTATTTAATTAATTAGTTTTGAGAGCCATTCCAATTGCAGTTGATATGCTTCCCAGCTAGTTTGGGGAACCTAGATTCACTCCCCCGAGTGTAAAAATTGCTTTGAGGAATGAGACTGCAGTTCCCAACTACCTGTGTGAACTGTTTTAGAATTTTACCTGCAGGAAAACCATATACCCCTCCATCACAGTAATTGAGATAGGCCATATATTTTCACTTTCAGTAAAGAGTACAAGACATGATATTTTGCTATAAAATTTTATCATTAATCTTCAATGATACACAAAGCAAATATGTTAACTGATTTATAAACATCCTGATTTATAGAAAAGTGAAAAAGTATTTAAGTATAGTTTCAACTTTTGAAGTTTTAATGGGACTTGTATTCCCATAAAAAGCAACAAGAAAAGGCATTAATCATTTACAACAAATAGTAAGCAGGTGATTAAAAAAAGTGCCACACCAAATACATGAGGAACAAGTTTACAATAACAAGTGACCCATTTAAATACCAAACATCTATACAAACTTTATTTGAATCAAGATACCCATAAATAATAAGATAATTTATAATCCTGGAAACATGGCAAAGTAAAACAAAAGTCTACAAATACAAAACGTATCAAAGAAAACCAAGATGGCAGTGTAGGTTAACGCTGGTACTCTCTGTTTCCCACAACCATATCAAAAGTACAACTAAAATACAGAAAAACCATCATTCAGGACCACCTGAAAGCTTGCTGAATGGAAGTCCTACAACTAGAGAAGTAATGAAGTCAGCATGCTGAGACTGGGAGGAGGGGCGGATGTGCAGAATGGACTGGTACAACACCCACATATGGTGTGCTTTTAATCAGGAGGGATATCTACACTATGGGAGCCTCTTGTGAGGAACAAGGGGTCCGGGCCCCACACCAGACCCCCAGTCCAGGGTTCCAGACTTCTGGCTTTAAAATCAGTGGAAACTGTAGCTGAGTGACACGGAGGCTGCTGGAGACCCAGGCAATCCCTCTTAAAGGGCTAGCAGATGGACTTAATCCTTCTGAGTTCCCACACTAGGGCAGTGTTGAGAGGGGATTCCAGGGACATACAGGGAGGAACTGGAATGTCTGGCAGTGGAGCAATAACTTAGGGGTGGCTTTCTCCCAGATAAAAGTGCTGGCAGAGGTCATTGTTCTTATGCTGAGACTTGCTCTATTGCAGAGCTCACTGGCAATCATATCTGAGTTTCCAACAGTCTGGCCCACAGGGTTCTTGCCCTGGTGATTCCCTGAAACCCTGCCCCATCCAATTTGCAGCCCCACCCAAGCTGTTTGCAGTGGCTTTTCCATATGAATGGCCAGTCCTGGCTCAGGCATCAGACTTTCCTAAAATTTATCAAACAAGCAGCAGCTGGCATCAGTGTGCTCATACCTATAAATAAGGGGCTAAAGACCCAGAACTAGCAGCAGCCTGCCTTGCTTCACAGCTTAGCCTCTCCTGGGCATTTCCAAGCTCAACACAAGTAGCAGCCATTTGCAGATTGCTCTGTAGCTCCTGCTGGAAGACCACACGCAGTGGCTGACTATGCACCTGCCAGGAGGCCTCATAGCCAGTGCACCTGGTGGGCATCTTCAGACCACAACAGAATACAACTTTACACATCCATGAGTGACACACTTAAAGGTCAGACTCCATGAGCACCAAAGCCCCACTAAAGCAAGTGCTGCTCCATAGGGGTGTCTCCTGCACAGCAGCTCTTCCACTGTAGTCGCAGCTGGTCCTCACAGCCAATTGTCCTGGGGGTCAACTCCTCCCAGTGATTCCAACAGCAATCAAGGCTCAACTACAACAATACTGTGCACACAGCCCATAGAGGGACTCACCTAGAGTGTCCAGCTCAGGTGGCTGGAGAGGCTGAGACACTAGGCCCTACACAAGGCCACTCTTGGAATACAGGAGACATTGGAGCTCCATCTAATACATAAAAACACATACATGGAAACAGCCACAATGTGGAGACAAACATGTCACAAGAAAAAATCCCCAGAAAAACCCCCTAAATGAAATGGAAGCAAGCAAACTACTGGATACAGCATTTAAAACAATGATTATAAGGTAGATCAAAGATCTTAATGAGAAATTCAAAGGACTTAGTGAGATTTTCAAAGATCTTAGTGAGAATTTCAAAGACATGAAAAACGGCCAGTCAGAAATTAAGCATATAATAACTGAAATAAAGAATAATTTACAGCGATTCAACAGTAGAATAGAGGATTCCAATAATCAAATCAACAATTTGGACTATGAGGAAGGAAAAAACACATAATCAGAAGAGCAAAAAGAAAAAGAATCCAAAAATATGAACATATTGCAAGGAGCCTCTGGGACAACTTCAAGCATACCAACATTCACATTCTGAGGATGCCAGAAGAAGAAGAGAGAGAGCAAGAAATTGAAAATGTATTTGAAGAAATAATGACAGAAAATTTCTCCTACCTGGTGAAAGAAATAGACTTACAAGTCCAGTAAGCATGGAGAGTACCAGACAGGGGAACTCAAGGAGGCCCACACCAAGACACATCATAATTTAAATGCCAAGGCTTAACGACAAAAAGAGAATATTAAAAGCAGCAAGAGTAAAGCAGTTAGTTACCTACAAGGGAGTGCCCATACGACTGTCAGCTGATTTCTCAACAGAAACTTTGCAGACCAGAAGGGAGTGGCAATAAATATTCAAAGTGATGATGACAAGGACCTACAACCAAGACTGCTCTACCCAGAAAAGCTCTCATTTAGACTTGAAGGTCAGATAAAGAGCTTCACAGACAAGAAAAAGCTAAAGGAGTTCATCACCACTAAACCAGTATTACATGAAATGTTGAAGGATATTCTTTAAGGGGAGGAAGAAGAAGAGAGAAATATAAAAAATATGAACAATAAAATGGCAATATATACGTATCTATCAATAATTGAATCTAAAAATCAAAATAAGTTGGGGGTGGGTGGGTGAGTGAGTGGGAAAAGATCAACCAAAGAACTTGTATATATGCATAACCCATGGACACAGAAAATAGTATGGTAAAGGTCTGAGGTGGGGAGTAGGGGGCAGGCTAGATGGGGTTAGTGGGGGAAAAAGGGGATATATGTAATACTTTCAACAATAAAGATAAACAACAATAAAAATAAACAAAAAAGGAATCTAATGAACAAAATAAACTGATGAATAGAATAGAACCAGAGGCATAGAAACATGGAACAGACTGATGAATCTCAGAGGGAAGGGGGAATGGGGGTGCAGGAAGAGATTAATCAAAGAACTTACATGCATATATGCATTATCTATGGACACAGACAATAGGGTGGTGAGGGCCTGGGGTGGCATGGGAACCAGGTGGAGAGGGGCAATGGGTGGAAAAGGGGGACATATGTAATCCTCTCAACAATAAACATTTTTTAAAAATTTAAAAAACAAAAAAAAACAACACAAAAAAACCTACTGAAGACAAGATCTGACAGAGTTTTATACTGATTCTGTGTTTCTTTTCTCTCTTCCTAAGTGAATTCAGAAGATTCCATAGAGACCTAGTTTCAAGGGTTTTCCTTTGCTCTTAGGCAAAAAGAGCATTACTAAATAGACAGCCATTGCACTGCAACTATAAAGGGCTACTGCATGAGCATGGCAAAACTCTTGAGTATACAGGGTGGTAAATTGTTTTCTAATCAATAATTAGGAGTGATGATGTCCTTTGAGGAAGGAGAGTGTTTTGTGACAAGTATTTTTCTGAAGGATATGAAAAGCTCGTGAAAACACTGGGCCATTGAGAAGGTACAGAGGAGAACTATGTCATTGAATAAAACTATAAACTATAAAAAAAGAAAACACTGGGCCAGAACACAAGTAAAAACAATAGCATCAATATAGCTCTACACAATACAAAACGATACTTAGTTGGGAATAAACAGATAAATTCTTCAAGTGAGGAAGGAACATCACTCTCTATTCTTTCTTTCCCTGTCCTTGGTCCCAGCAGACTAGGGAAGAATGATTAAAATGAATATTAGTTCATTGGTTTTCTCTTCTCTTCCTCCATCCTTACCTTCTTTACTTAATTCCTTTATCTATTTAGTATTCATCATGTACTAGACATTTTGTAAGATGCTGGGTATAAAAATGACAACCCTCTCATCTAAATAAAGCTTCTTGGAGCATATGATTTTGTGAAGGTGCTTGACATTAAAGAGTCTCAGATAGTGATGACAAAGAATGTTGTTATAGAAGGAAACATTGAAGGTGTTATGAGAGGTTATAAAGGGACATCTGGTCAAATGTGAGCTTCAGAAAAAAGCTTGCTTAATGTCTGAGCCAAGATGTAAAGGATTACTAGACCTTAACCAGGACATTATGAGGAGGTAGCTGTGGGTAAGAGAGGATTCCAGACAGAGGATCAGTATGTTCAAAGCCACGCATGCGAGGAACAGAGACCTGGGAATACCAAAAGAAGCAGTATGGCTAGTATCCAGAGAGCAAAAAACACACTAAGAAAAGAGAAGTTTGGGGCCAGACCAGCAAGATGGGGCTTTGGAGTTCTTGCTGAGGATTTAGGTCTTTTCTTAAGGACATTGAGAAGCCACTGAAGACCATTAAGATGAGACTGACATAATTCAGTTTATGTATTTTTTTTTAAATTTTATTTTCTTATTAGAATTTATTTGCAAGTTCTACTATGATACTTATTACTCCTATAGTTTAAACAACATTAAGTGTCTTTTTCAAGTGACAGATGACAAGAAGGGAAGAATAAAGGAAAACAACATAGGCAAATGGACTCTAAAACCATAGCTATTTAGTCCAGGAGCCAACACATACATCCTATCCAATAAAAGACAAAGATGCTAATTGACCTTACCTTTGCTACGCCCATCAGACAATCAGAGCGATATGCAAATTAACCACCAACAAAGATGGCGGCTAATTTGCATACTGCAGGCAGGGCGGGTCAGCGTGAGTCACCATCTGGGCCCCCGTGTGCGGCCCTGGGCGGCGGGACACCCGTGTGCGGCCCTGGGCGGCGGGGCTTGGCTTGCAGGAATCTTCCTGCAACGGGCCTCTAGTATATTACATATAAATTAGGTAATACATTTTATTTTATTTTATTTTATTTTATTTTTTTAAAATTTGTTTTATTGCTTAAAATATTATAAAGAGTATTACATATGTCTCCTTTTCTTTCTCCCCTTGACCTTCCCCCAGCCTCCCTTACCCCCCAGTGTCTTGTGTCCATTGGTTATGCTTATATGCCTGCATACAAGTCCTTCGGTTGATCTCTTATCCCCGCCCCCCAACCTTCCCCGGCCTTCCTGCTGTATTTTGAGAGTCTGTTCGATGCTGCTCTGCCTCTGTATCTATTTTTGTTCATCAGTTTATAATGGTCTTTATTATCCATAAATGAGTGAGATCATGTGGTATTTTTCTTTCTTTGACTGGCTTATTTCACTTAGCATATTGCTCTCTAGTTCCATCCATGCTGTTGCAAATGGTAAGAATGGAATACTATGCTGCTGTAAAAAAGAAGGAATTCTTACCATTTGCAACAGCATGGATGAAACTGGAGAGCATCAGTTCATGTTTTTACGTATATTACTTTGAATTGTAGAGTGGCAAGAATAAATGCAGAAAGGCTAGGAGAAAGGGTGTCTTGTAACTATGGTGATGACTGCAGTAAACAGAGTCAAGAAATATTTAGGAGGTAAATTGACCCAGCAATGTGTTAGAGGCTAGTCATCCTGAAAAGGTACTACACTGCTCTGTTGTTGTTTGGGTAGGAGAAAATATTTAGTTAGATTCTCAAAGCTTTTGGTTTTTTTAGATTGTAGCAACAAAAGGAAAATGGAGCAAAGTATTTTAGTGTCTTAGAAAAAGTTATTACAATGTTTGATGGTTGAATCTAAGTTGGACTTGGAGAGAGGTGAAGATAGAGGAGCAGTGAAACTAATGGATGGAACACAGATTTGTCAATGGGCAGGAAGTCCTGATAAGTCAAAGAAAGATAATGGGAGGGATATCTAAACAAGTACACTAATTAATACACTTCAGTGTAGTGCATGTTACCCATAACTCAAGCATTGTCATTTCTCCAAAGCATGTTACTGGTCATGAGATTCTTGAGTAAGAGGATGGAAAATGATAAGTACTAACATTTTACCACTGTTAGCAAGCAAGCAAAGCCAATAACCAGGGAAAGTGAGGAAGTATTTATAACAACATGCTGGCTAGAAGGGACTGTGGAAATTATTGGGACCAAATTCCTCATCTTGCAGCTGAAGAACAAAGTAGTAATCAGAAGCTAACTTATGGAAGAATAAGACTAGAACCTCCATATCCTGACTTCTAGTGCACTTGTCCAATGATTCATCTTCTTTAGTTTCTGGAACTAGAATAAAATTACCCCTTTTCTAGAAAGTCTGTCTCATTTCATTATATCACATAATACATTCTATTTAAAATGCCCATCTTTCTCGAGTGCTCTTCTACATATATGACTATTTATTCAAAGTTAGAACATTGAAAAATATCACTATTATGTTCCACCCTACCACAAAAGGTAATTTGATATTATGAATTATATGAAGAATGGTTAGAAAAAAATTGACAGTTTCCTTGGCAATTTTTTGCAAAAACTCCTGGGTCTTCCCTTTTTGTAATCTATAGTCTTTTCTCTGGAATAATAGAAACCCTTGACCTTTCTTCAATATGCCACCTTTGGCTGTGGCTCCATAGAGATCTTTCCTTGAAGTGCTGAACATACAAAAGCAGTACCATTTTATCAAGTTTTTCTTGTTTGGTAGTAATTTTCTTGGTTTGTTATTCATTTCTGTTCATACACCTCTTACTCTCATTTCAAAAACACTTATCATTATCCACTGTATGCCAGACATTTTGCTAGTTATTAAGATCTTGGAGGCAAGCAAGACAAAATCTATGTCTTCCCCACTCAGGACTAGTGGATAAGACAGAAATATAATGAAAAAGAAAAAAATGATTACTGATAGATGATGCTAGTGAACAACTTGTTATTCTGAAGACTGGTAAAATAGAAACATTTATGATGCATATCCCATATGAACAGTATACTGGGTACCCAAATAGTGGATGAGTGAACTTTTTTTTTTTCCATTGAAGTACACCAGCTAATAAATGAAGAAGAAATAATAGAAATAGGCAATTACCACATTTCAACTTCTAGCCATTGATCATTAAAAGCTGCACAAATCACACTCAATAAAGAGAAAACAAGACATTATGTACCACCTAATAATGAAAGACTACACTATCACCTATGAAATAGTCAAACTTCAATATAATCAAAACTGTAGAACTGAACTTTTTAATACAGTAGCCATTAGCCACATCTGACTACTGAGCACTTGAAATGTAGCTACATTGACTTGAGTTCTACTGTAAATTTTTACATTGATCACATGTTGAAATGACAATTATTGTTCTATAGTTAAGTAAGATGTAATCATTAGAGAAAACTGGGTGAAATGTATAGGGAAACTCTTTGTACTATTTTTGTAACTTACTGTGAATCTATAATTATTTCAAAATAAAAAGTGAAAAAAAGGGATTAAGAGACACATTCACAAAATGCAAAATGTGTGGACCTGATTTCAATTCTTATTTAAACCAAATAACAAACAAAACAAAAAACCTACTAAAACATTTAAGACATATATGAGAAATGGAAATTTGAATACTGTGTGGATATTTTTTATGATAAAATTATTGATATTTTAAAACTACTATAATAGTACTGTGGTTATGTTTAAAGAGTAAATTATTATGTTTTAGAAATACTTTCTCAAATACTTATGAATAAAAAGATCCATGCCTGAGATTTGCTTAAAAATAATGGAAAGCAAGGCAGAGGTATAGAAGAAGTGGCCATGAATTGATAATTGTTGAAGTCTTGTTGGGTATTTATTATAGGATTCTGTCTGCTTTTGTATATTTTTAATATTTTACACAATAAAACATTTTAAAAAGCAAGCAGAAGAGAAGAACAATTTCTGAAAGAATATTATTAATGCAGATACTTTTGACATTTAAAATATAATGGCTTGGTTTATTTATCATTGACCCTTGAACTAGAGGAGTAAAAAAGATTCCTATTCAACTTAATTTTAATCAGAACTATTTTTAAAATAATCACTGAATACTTACTATGTATGTGCAGGAAACTAGGCTTAAAAATGTCTTACCCTCTGTACATCATTCTGCTTCTGAACTGTTGGAAAATCACCCCCAACAGGTGCCTGCCGGCTTAACTCATCATCTTTCAGCTGTAGCCACACCAGAAGTTCTTGAAGAGAAAGGTGCAGACGCTTCCACTGGTCAGAACTGGCTTCCAAATGTGATCTGAAAAATAATAGGAGCAAACTGTATCAGAATATCTAGAAGTAGAATTGACGATTCTAACAATTTCATTAAGTAAGGTACATTCATTGGTTATTTCTATAGTGTATAAACCTATTGTCAACTACATGGCAATCCTCAATAATAATCTGGTTACCTGCTTTTGAGAGCCATAAAATGGGGATATTTTGATGCAATTTTGAGTGTCAGTGGTTAGCCATATGTTTATTTCCACATGCAGAGTTCTGAGATTTTAGCATGAAATATACACTGAAATGGATTACTTTCCCATAGTGTTGCAGTAATGATTCTTAATGTTCCTGGTAGAAAAAAATTGGACCCAGTGACTAATATAAACCACTCAGTTTTCATGTGACTCATGTCAGCACTGGAATTCTTTCTGCTTTGAGAAATGGAAAGGTCTCTCCCCACATTTTGACTTTTCCATTTCTACACCCTAGACAGCCTCTTCCATTGACTCCTTCCATCTGGCATCTGTTCCTTTCTGCTCCTCTTCCCATATGCTTCTCCCTTTCCTCTACCCTTCTTTATTCGTGTGCACCTGGGATTTGTTTTCACCAAGTTCCAACATTTTCCGCTTTGTTTCCTTTGTGTAAAATGTACTGAGACAACAACTCATGTGGAAAAGTAAAATCAGACAGTTGTCTGTAAGCCTCCCCCAAACATGAATAATTTAGACAAGACTGAGTTCTTTCCCATCAACTGTATTTAGAACATGTTAATTCATAGAAGCCATTTAAGAAGACACAAGTGTGCTATAAAATCCACATTTCATTTGAGAATGAGAAGCTAAATTAATAAAATAAATCATAATCCAGAAAAACAAAGAAGAAACTTGGAATGTTGGCAAGGCTCCATCCTCAGGTAAAACAAGACTTTTGCTGCATAACTTATATCATCAGCAATTACTAATCAATTCATAAAAACTAATGTTGCCAATAACATAAATATAATATAATCTCTAATGCTGCAAAGATTGAAATGTAAAGCAACCAGGTAGCATAACATTTCCCTTTGCCACTTGGTAACTTCGCCTGACATTTCAAATACAATTCTCCTGCTGGCCCCAGTCAAACAGAATCCCCAAATGGTAACTATGTACTGAAATTAAATTGTTCCAAACTCTCTGAAGCATAATTTGATGACACATAAAAGTCATTAAAATGTGCAAGTACAAATTTGAGGAACTTATACTTCAGAAAGTAACTGGGAAAGCATGCAAAGATATAGGTAGAAAATGTTATCTATAGCATCACTCTTGTTTGACACAAAATAGAAACAACTTTTCAATACTAGGGAATTGGTTAAATATATAATGGTGAATTCATACAAACCTATGCATCCCAAAGCAAATACTTATTAATATGGAAAAGATCACCCTTTTGGTTGCTGAGAAAACAGGTTACAATAATGTACACAGTCTATTTTCTGAAATGTTTGTACGTGTCTGTGTGCACATGCTTGACTACATGTGAAAAAGTTCTGAAATGACTAGTTTAACCCTGAGGAGGATTTACAGGTGATATATTCCTCCATCTATATACTTCTGAAAATTGTCAGAATTTTTTCTATTATGAGCAATAGAAACATTATGTTGAGAAAAAAATAAAGGCATTTCCATCAGAGAAATTAAACTGTTCAAGACCCTAAGGGCATTCATTATCTAGTAAATAAATCATGAAATACCCCCAAATATGATGAATTAAACATAATAGTGCAGACTGCATATAGTGTAGAGGCACTTATTTTATGTTTTTGTTCCATCCTTCTCCTCCCGTTATCACTTTTCCATGACAAGCCTATGTGAGAATTCCCTATGCAAGATTTTAGCTGTTTAATGGCATGTAATGACTACTAGTTATAGGGATTCCCTGGGGTGTCTAGAATTTGCAGCTTGAGGGGGAAAGAAATTGTCAAGCAGGACATTCTGAAAGATAGGTAGAGTGCGTCATAGCCCAGACATTGAAAAGCAGCAAATGGGAGAAGAGATACTAATTAAATAAATATGTATTGAGTGCCTCTAAATCCCAATAAGGCATTAGAAGTAGGGAGAGTGGAAGGTAATGGAGAATAGAAAGATGCCTGCTGCTTGGCCTCCCTCTAACTGGGAGAGGAAATAAAATACCCCTGTGGGAGAGGTCTACAGGAGGATAAATATGCAGAAGAGCAGGCTGCCTATGGTAGAGCCTCCAGCTGTTGCTTTCTTTACATAAGGCTGTGCCACAACCTCAGTTCTAGATTAGATGGTGCTGACTAATTATGAACAAGTCAGTGAAATCCTTGACATCCCCCAAAACAGAAAAATAATAGCTTTGAGACCCAGGGAATTCAGTTCTAAAGGATCTAAGAGAAACTCCATAGTGTGAGATAGACAGGCTGTTAGGAGCCAGGGACACAGGATGGTCAAGAGACTTAACAGATGAGCAGAAGAAGGACCTGGGACCACATATGACAAAAACCTCTTGTGTGTCTGGGTGAGGGGATCTTATTTATCCATAGCTACGGAGTTAGGTATCATTTCAGAATGTTTGATTACCTTAACCATGTTATCAAATTACTGTTTCATTCTTTTCCTTGCTAAAAGCATGAGAGTGAAAGGCAAGAGGTGATAAGAAGACATAAAGGACAGAGGACAAAGGGTTGGAGAGGAGAAAGTGAGTCATATAATGGCTTCTGATTTACAACAACATTTACAAAGATATCCAATCTAAAGCCATGGTTCTCAGACTTTAGTGAGCATAAGAAACATTTGAGTAGCTTGTAAAGTTTGAAGTACAAATTCCTAGGTTTCACCTTCAGAATTTCTGTACTCTTAACAAGAACCTTCACCTGTTCACAGGTAAGCTCCAAGAGCATTCTTCGAGAAAGAATTTCTTAAAGTATTTCCTATATGCGCTAAATATTACTTGTTGGTCTCCACAGGTCAAACGTAGTATATGTCAATGTCATGATTTTGAAGGAGACCTAAATGTAGCAAAAC
Source organism: Myotis lucifugus (assembly GCF_000147115.1). Lineage (NCBI taxonomy): Eukaryota > Metazoa > Chordata > Mammalia > Chiroptera > Vespertilionidae > Myotis > Myotis lucifugus. The sequence goes on from NW_005871068.1 coordinate 8,893,559, forward strand.
ACTATGAGCTCAGAAAACATTTTTCTTTGGTGATACTAAGCTCAGGAAATGTTTTCAAGACACATTTCCAGTGCATTTTGAAGGCAGCTAGCCTATTTCTATTTTCAAGATGGTATATGAAATATTCCTAAATAATTAACCTATGTTTGTATTTAGAATCTCTTGCTGAAATGGTTTCTTTCTATTTTGGTAATCAATTTGCCCTGCCCCTTTTATCCTAGGCTGATAGGGCTGGAAGGAACCTCAGAGATGGTTGTTCAACCTTCTTTTTTGCAAATGTAGAAACTGAGATGCAAAGGTATAAAGACAGCTGCTGAAGCTTATAACTTAAGATGTCATATTAAGACACAGGGAAGAGAAATTACAAACTTTTCTTATATGAGAAAATCCTTAAACTTAGTGATTTAAAAAAAATATTTTGTTTAAAGTATTACAAATAGTAGTACATATCTCTCCTTTTTTCCCCTCATTGACTTTCCCCCAGTCTCCCCTACACATGGCACATGCCCTCACGGCCCCCAGTGTCTTGAGTCCATTGGTTATACTTATATGCATGCATACAAGTCCTTCAGTTGATCTCTTACCTATTCCCCAAAACCTCCCCAGCCTTCCCACTGTAGTTTGACAGTCTGTTCGATGCTTCTCTGCCTCTGTATCTATTTTTGTTCATCAGTTTATAATGTTTTTATATTCCACAAATGAGTGAGATCATGTGGTATTTATCTTTCACTGACTGGCTTATTTAGCTTAGCATAATGCTCTCTAGTTACATCCATGCTGTTGCAAATGGTAAGAATTCCGTCTTTTTTACAGCAATGTAGTATTCCATTGTGTAGATGTACTACAGTTTTCTAATCCACTCATCTTCTGATGGGCATTTAGGCTGTTTCCAAATCTTAGCTATGGTAAATTGTGCTGCTATGAACATAGGGGTGCATATATCCTTTCTGATTGGTGTTTCTGTTTTCTTGGGATATATTCCTAGAATTGGGATTACTGGGTCAAGTGGCAGTTCCATTTTTAGTTTTTTGAGAAAATGCCATACTGTCTTCCACAGTGGCTGCAACAGTCTGCATTCCCACCAGCAGTGCAGGAGGGTTCCTTTTTCTCCGCATCCTCTCCAGCACTTGTCCTTTGTTGATTTGTTGATGATAGCCATTCTGACAGGTGTGAGATGGTACCTCATTGTCATTTTGATTTGCATCTCTCAGATGATTAGTGACTTTGAGCGTGTTTTCATATGTCTCTTGGCTTTTTAAATGTCCTCTTTCAAAAAGTGTCTATTTAGGTCCTTTGCCCATTTTTTGATTGGATTATTCATCTTCCTTTTGTTAAGTTGTATGAGTTCCCTATAAATGTTGGAGATTAAACCCTTATCAGAGATAATATTGGCAAATATGTTCTCCAATGCAGTGGGCTTCCTTGTTATTTTGTTGATGGTTTCTTTTGCTGTGCAGAAGCTTTTTATTTTGATGTAGTCACATTTGTTTATTTTCTCTTTAGTTTCCATTGCCCTAGGAGCTGTATCAGTAAAGATACTGCTACAATAAATGTCTGCTATTTTGCTGCCTATGGCTTCTTCTAAGATTTTTATGGTTTCCCAACTTACATTTAAGTCCTTCATCCATTTTGAGTTTATTTTTGTGTATGGTGTAAGTTGGTGATCTAGTTTCATTTTTTGGCAACTATATGTCCAATTTTCCCAACACCATTTATTGAAGAGACTGCCTTGACTCCATTGTATGAACTTGCCTCCTTTGTCAAATATTAATTGAGCATAATGGCTTGTGTTGATTTCTGGGTTCTCTATTCTGTTCCACTGGTCTATATGTCTGTTCCAGCATTACATTAGAAAGATTATACACCATGACCAAGTGGGATTTATCCAGGGGATGCAAGGATGGTACAATATCCGCAAATCAATAAACGTGATACACCACATAAACAAACTGAGAGATAAAAACCATATACTCAAATCCATTGGTGCAGATAAAGCATTTGACAAAATCCAACACCCTTCCTTGATAAAATCTCTCAGCAAGGTGGGAATAGAAGGGTCATACCTCAACATAATAAATGCCTTATATGACAAACCCACAGCCAACATCATAATCAATGGGCAAAAACTAAAACCATTTCCCCTAAGAACAGGAACAAGACAGGGATGCCCACTCTCACCACTCCTGTTCGACATAGTACTGGAAGTACTAGCCAGTGCAATCAGACAAGAAGAAGAAATAAAAGGCATCCAAATTGGAAAAGAAGTAAAACTGTCCTTATTCGCAAATGACAGGATTTTGTACATAGAAAACCCTAAAGACTTGATCAAAAAACTACTAGACTTAATAAATGAATTTGGCAATGTAGCAGGATACAAAATTAACACCCAGAACTCTATGGCTTTTCTATACACCAATAATGAACTCACAGAAAGATAAACTAAAAAAGCAATCCCATTTACCATTGTAACAAAAAAATTAAGATACCTAGGAATAAATTTAACCAAGGGGATAAAGGACCTGTACTCAGAAAATTTCAGGACGCTGAAAAAAGCGATAGAAGAAGACATGAACAAATGGAAGAATATACCATGTTCATGGATTGGTAGAATAAACATCATTAAAATGTCCATACTACCCAAAGCAATCTATAGATTCAATGCAATCCCCATTAAAATACTAATGGCATACTTTAAAGACCTAGAACAAACTCTCCAAAAATTCATCTGGAATGTTGGAGGGATCACAATACCAGATATCAAGCTATACTACAAAGCCACTGTTCTCAAAACTGCCTGGTACTGGCATAAACTTAGTGATTTTTAACCCAATGTTTTGGATCCCTGAGCAAAAGGCTTCCTACTAATTGGCGGATGCACTTACCCCTACCTACTCAACACAAAATAACAGAGGAGGTTTGAAGAGACACTTAGCTTCTATCCATTTTCTATTAATCTTTATTAGTGAAGACAAGTGCTTAGGGGCTACTAGCTTTTAACAAGGCAAGTGCTGATCTTTAATAAGCAGATGATTTCTGCAATTTATAAGGTTTAGGTAAAATGCAGAACATTTAGGTGTGTTGGGATATACCTCTTGTTCTTTAAGGAATTCTGCAGTGTCAGGACTCAAAGAATTATAGGAGTTGCTAAAGTGATTGTTATTTCTCTAGACACAGACATTTCAAGTGTGATTTAGTTGATTCTAGTTTGAAATCTTTAATAAAACTTTACTCTGGAAGGCATGTATTCTTAAAGCAAAATGTGTTATACTGAATTCATTTTTCACTTTAACTTTCTTTGTAAAACTAATGATATATCCCTGTATATCTTTGGTACCTTTGTGTATTAAGATAGCACTTTAACATATAGAAAGAAGCCCTGACTGGTTTGGCTCAGTGGAGAGAGCGTCGGCCTGCAGACTGAAAGGTCACAGGTTCGATTCCAGTCAAGGGCATGTACCTTCATTGCAGGCACATCCCCAATGGGGGGTGTGCAGGAGGCAGCTGATCGATGTTTCTCTCTCATCGATGTTTCTTACTCTCTATCCCTCTCCCTTCCTCTCTGTAAAAAATCAATAAAGTATATTTAAAAAACATATAGAAAGAAAAGGTAAGAATGCAGAAGTAATAAAGAACCACAAAAATACAATGGGAGCTATGGGGCTTTAAATAAAGAGAGAAAATTAAGCTCAAAGACAAGTAAACCTTTTTTCCAGATGGGCCATGAACTCCAACTTTCAAACATAATTAACATTCTGAGAATAAAAGAAAGAGGGTCAGAGATACTCAGTGTCTAAGTTGCATTTTTCTCTCAAAGGTTGAAAGACTCTGCCTTCTTTTGCTCTTTCTGTGTTCTCCATTATAAAAACTTCTAACTATTCTAACTTCACATAACAAGCTGTCTCTTGGAGATTTATCGCTACTCTAGACTCTATAATGTTGGTGTTCTAGCCTCTCAAATTAATGCTCAAAATTTCATAAAGTTATTATTTGTATATAACATTACAAATTTTTCTCCCAAGTATAAAAAGTCACAGAATGTAAATTTTGCTGAAATTGTGTTGACAACATATGCAATTATCATAATTAATAGTATAAACAATAAGTTGGAAAACATAATCTGTTGGTAGATGAAATAAAAATCTTCATACATACTCCTTACGAAAAAATTCATGTGAGCAGTTCTCAAAATATTAATATTTTCAAAATTAAGATGTAAGGTTTGTGGATATAGATTATTTTAAAATGAGAAACACTTTCTTTGGCTAATTACAATCCTAATGTTAGGTAATGCCATCAATAACTCTGTGTGTATGCATGTGTGTTTATGTGCACATGTGTGTATGTATACATGTAAATAAAAATTTTGCACTTTATTTTGCTCTCACTTAAATCAATTAATATTTCCTTTTGTTTGATGGTACTCAACTATCACTGAGTATTCTCATTATACCTCTTGCACATAATATGTGTGGACAAAATGCAATGGAAAAGATAGCATATACTGTCATTGAACTAATTATGAGATAGTACTATACAATTTCAATTAAAATATTATTTTTCCCCTCAAAGACATCTTATTTACTTCTCCTTATACTCTATCTTTGAACTTAATCAGCTCCATTTAAATATATATATATATATATATATATATATATATATATATATATATATGAAAAGTTCCATAATTAGCTTAGGTTCAATAGACCACCCATGTTTCTGGTCAAACCTCCTCATTTCAATGAGGGGGAAGATTGAAGTCTGAAGCAGTTAAGTGAGGGGGAAGATTGAAGTCTGAAGCAGTTAAGTGACATGCTCAAGCTGCTCAAGATTATACGTTAGGTAGTTAGTCCAGGACTCTTTCTGCTCTACTTCACTGACTTATTTAGAGTATGGAATTTTTGTATTCATCTATTTAGCTGGAGGCAGCAAGTATAGCCCTCTGAAATAACTCATAAAATTCTTAAAGGGATTTGCCATCAAGTATAAATGAGAATAGTACAGAGAAGACCTGGTGAAGAAACTATCAGAAAGGAAAATATTCATTATGCTACTTGAGTTACTATTTGGAGAATGAGAGGAGATGGTATTCCAAGTGTGAGGACCAGTGTGAGGAAGGAACTGGGAGACATGGGAAGAACAGAAAAAGGAAGGGTTAGAAGGGGCTTATTAGACATAGTTGGTAGAGAATGAAGGGTTCACTGGAAGCAATGGTTTTCTTTTGTCTGTTTTGTTCACAGTTTCATCCTCAGTGCCTAGAAGAGTGTCTAGTACATAGAAAACAGTAATCATTTATTGAATGAACAAATAATGAATGAATGATTAAAATATGGGTCCCAACAAGACTGAAATTCTTGAACAAAGGGATAATGTGATATAAACAGTGTCTAAGGAAGAATATTTTTGTAAATGTGTAATGGATGGTCTCAATATGTAAAGGAACAGAGACAAATATTGCAATATGGAATGACATGATGGAGATTCGAATAAGAATTGTAATCACAGGAAATGAAAACACATAGGGTGCAAGGAAAATAAATGGAGGGGAAAGGACATAATATGGACTTGGATCTGGAAGCACAAGGATACTTTAAAAAAATCTTTATTGTTGAGAGTATTACAGATGTCCCCCTTTTTTGACCCCATTGCTCACTCCACCCAGTTCCTGCCCCATGCCAGGCCTTCACCACCCTATTGTCTGTGTCCATAGGTAGTACATATATACATATAAGTTCTTTGGTTAATCTCTTCCCACCCCCACTCCACCCTTCCCTCTGAGATTCATCAGTCTGTTCCATGTTTCCATGCCTCTGATTCTATTTTATTCATCAGTTTATTTTGTTCATTAAATTTCTTGTTCATTTATTTTGATTTTTAGGTTCAATTGTTGATTGGTATGTATTTATTATCATTTTATTGTTTATATTTTTTATTTCTCCTTCCCCTTCCCCTTCCCCTTCTCTTCCTCCTCCTCCTCCTTCTTCTTCTTCCTTTTTTTAAGAATACCCTTCAGCATTTCATGTAATACTAGTTTGGTGGTGATGAACTCTTTTAGCATTTTTTTTTTTATAGCTTAGCTGGGTAGAGTATTCTTGGTTGCAAGTCCTTGCTATACATCACTTTGAATATTTTTTGCCACTCTCTTCTGGCCTGCAAAGTTTCTGTTGAGAAGTCAGCTGACAGTCATATAAGCACTTCTTCCAGTGATGGCGAACCTTTTGAGCTCGGTGTGTCAGCATTTTGAAAAACCCTAACTTAACTCTGGTGCCGTGTCACATATAGAAATTTTTTGATATTTGCAACCATAGTAAAACAAAGACTTATATTTTTGATATTTATTTTATATATTTAAATGCCATTTAACAAAGAAAGATCAACCAAAAAAATGAGTTCTCGTGTCATCTCTGACACGCATGTCATAGGTTCGCCATCACTGTCCTAGCCTATAGGTAACTAGCTGCTTTTCTCTTGCTGCTTTTAAGATTCCCTCTTTGTTGTTAAGTCTTGGCATTTTAATTATGATGTGTCTTGCTGTGGGCCTCTTTGGGTTTTTCTTGTTTGGGACTCTCTGCACTTCTTGGACTTGTAAGTCTATTTCTTTCACCAGGTAGGATAAGTTTGCTGTCAATATTTCTTCAAATACATTTTCTTTTCTTTTGAATAATGATCTGGGGGATTATTATTATTATTATTAGGTTAATCCTCACTGGAGGATATTTTTCCATTGATTTCTAGAGAGAGTGGAAGGGAGGGGGAGAATCAGACAGAGAGAAACATCAATGTAAGAGAGATTGGTTGCTTCCCACATGCATCCCAACCAGGGCAGGGGATCAAGCCTGCAATGGAGGTATGTGCCCTTGGCCAGAATCAAAAAAGGGATCCTTTAGTCCACAGGCTGATACTCTTATCTGTTGAGGCAAACCAGCTAGGGCTCAAACACTTTTCAATATCTTTCTCTCTCTCTTCTCCATCCGGCACCCACATAATGTAAATGTTGGTACACTTGAAGTTGTCCCAGAAGCTCCTTACACTATCTTCATATTTTTGGGGTTCTTTTCCTTTTTGTTCTTCTGATTGTGTGTTTTTTCCTTCCTCATATTCCAAATTGTTGATTTGATTCTCAGAATCCTCTACTCTACTATTGAATCTGTGTAAATTGTTCTTTATTTCAGTTAGTTTATGCTTAACTTCTGACTGGTCCTTTTTCATATCTTTGACATTTTCACCACTAAGATCCTTTAAAATCTCACTAAATCTCTTGAAGTTCTCATTAAGATCCTTGAGCTATCTTATAACCATTGTTTTGAACTCTGTAGTCAGTAGTTTGCTTGCTTCTATTTATTTCATTTGTGACATGTTTCTTTGTCTCCGTATTTTGGCTGCTTCCCTGTGTTTGTTTCTATGTATTAGGTAGAGTGGCCTAGTATAGTAGGTGTTCTGTAGGTCCTAGTGGCTAAGCCTTCCCAATCACCTCAGCTAGGCACGCTAGGTACACCCCTGTGTGGGCTGTGTGCACAGTCTTGTAGTTGAGCCTTAATTGCGGTTTGAATCACTGGGAGGAATTGACCTCTAGGCTAATTGGCTGTGAGGACCAGCTGTGAATACAGTGGAAGAGCTGCTGTTCACGAGACACCCCTATGGAGCAGGACTTATTTTAGTGGGGCTTTGTTGCTCACCGAGTCTTTCCCTTGAGTGTGTCACTTGTGGATATGTAGAGTTGTAATCTGCTGTGATCTGAAGCTGTACACCAGATGCAATGGCTCTGGTGCCTCCTAGGAGGTACAAACTCAGCCACTGCCTGGGACCACCAAGCAGGAGCTACAGAGCAATCTGCAGATGGCTGCTACTTGTGTTGGGCTTGGAAGTGCCCAAGAGAGGCCAGCTGTGAAGCAAGGCAGGCTGCTGCTAGTTCTGGGTCTTTGTCCTCTTATTGATAGGTTTGGGGCACACTCATACCAGCTGCTGCTTGTTTGAGAGATTTCAGGTAAATCTGAAGCCTGAGCTAGGACAGGCCATTCATATGGAAAAGCCACTGCAAACAGCATGGTGGAACTGCAAATTGGATGGGGCAGGGTTTCAGGGAATCATCAGGGTGGAACAACAGTGTGAGCCAGGCTGAGGGAAACTCAAAAATGTCTGCCAGTCAGCTCTGTGATGGGGTGGGGGGTCTCAACGCAGGAGCAATCACCCTTGTGAACATCCCTGTCTGGGAGAAAGCCACTCCTGAGTTCTTGCTCTGCTGCCAAACAATCCAGTTTCTTCCCATACATCCCTGGTTCCCCCAAAGCTACCACCTAGCACTGGAGCTCAAAGGAAGCAGGACCATGTAAGTTCATTCACTGGCCCTTTAAGAGGGACTGCCTGGGTCTCCAGCAGTGTCACTGTCACTCAGCCACAATCCCCAATGGTTTTTACAACCCAAAGTTACAGGGACTTCTCTTCCCAGCTCTGGAACCCTGTCCTGGGGGGTCTGGTGTGGGGCTGGGACCCCTTGTTCCTCATGGGAGGCCTCTGCAGTGTCCCTCCTGATTAAAAACATCACATGTGGGTATTCGACCAGCCTGTTTTGTGCCTCCACCCACTCCTACCAGTCTTGATGTGCTTTCTTCTTTACTTCTCTAGTTACAGGACTTCCATTTAGCCAGATTTCAGGCGGTTCTGAATGATGATTGTACTGTATTTTAGTTGTAATTTTGATGTGGTTGTGGGAAGCAGTGAGTACTGGCGTTTACCTATGCCACCATCTTGGTTCTCCTTCAAGGATACCTTTTATAAGCCAATAAAACTCAAAGGAAAACTTCAAAATTATTTTAATTCAAACTCAAAATTCTTTTCATTAGTAATGGACACCTGTGAAATCAAGCATTAATGGTTTTACATATTGAATTATGAAACTGGCTTCAGAATTCCTTATAAAACAATGAACCATCTGTAAACTTTTAGTATATATATTATAGCTTGGGCAAACACAGGGCTATTTTTTTCAGGATATCTTTGGAACTATTTTTTAATTGTGGTGACTTTTCACTAAAAAATAATGCCGATGGAGTAACTTACTAGATTCACAATGCAAGCTTCTAAGTGTTGGTAATGGTTCTGAATCTTACTCTTCCAGGGTTATCGAACCTATTTCACAACCATCCCTAATTACTACCCTACTATGCTTCTCTCAAATGCACTCTGCTATTCTGTATGTATTGACTAATGCCCTTATTTCAACAAAGTGTCAGGAAATAAACTGAATTGCTTTGATGTAAAGAATTATTTCTTTGCTTTTTACAAGTGATCATTTATTACACATCTTGTATTATCAGAGAGACATATTTAAAAGCCAAAACCCCTGATCTGAATATTTAAATTATAGAATTTGCAACACCTTAGATAAGCTAAGGTAACTGTTTTCTACTTGATTAATGATAGTAAGTATTAAACTGTGGTAGCTGGCATATGGAAATTGCTGAGAATGAAGAGCCCATATTTTGGCTGACATGCTGTTTGCTGCTTTCAATTCTTCTTTTATTTCATCAAGTTCACATGAAGGAGAGAAAACACACTGAGTGATGTTCAGAACAGTTATAGCACCTTTCATTTTCTGTCCTGTAAAAAGAATAACTTCCTCTTCTTTTTAAATATATTTTTATTGATTTCAAAGAGGAAGGGAGAGGGAGAGAGATAGAAACATCAATGATGATAGAGAATCATTGATTGGCTGCCTCCTGCACACCCCCTACTGGGGATCGAGCCTGCAACCTGGTCATGTGTCCTTGACTGGAATCAAACTCAGGACTCTTCAGTCTGCAGGCCAGTGCTCTATCCACTGAGCCAAACCGGCTAGGGCTAACTTCCTCTTCTTTACTTTATCTGCCTGCCAGTATCTTTTCCATCTCACATGTTTCATTCCTTTTTAATGACAGATATTATATAAGTGGCCTTTGTTATTACATATACTGACTTGTCTTAGAGTTTAAGCTGTAGAAAGAGAATGGAGTCTCCCTATCTTGGAAAATGCCATTGCCCATTGTGGCCCCCACCTCATCACAAACACATCATTACCAAATTCATGGACCAAAGAGGGAGATGAAAATGAGAGTGTTGGAAGCTGGGGTGCAAACTTGCAAAGACCTTATAAATAAAAAATTCCTTTCTACTCTGAGAAATCTGCTTCTCTATTTCATCCTTTCACTTATTATATACTTATGTGTAAAAGTTAAGTGAGTCTTACTTTTTCCTTCTTTCTTTATGGTATAACTAGAGGCCCAGTGCACAAAATTTGTGCATGGGTGGGGTCCCTCCACCTGACCAGCGATCAGGGGTGGTCAGGGCCATCTCGCCCAGTCCTGATTGGGGCCAATCGGGGCTGGTGGCTGGGAAGGGACTGCGGGGGGGACTGCGGGAGGGCTCCAGGGAATTTCCGCCCCATCTTGCCCAGTCCGATTGGGACTGATCAGGGTGGGCCAGCTGGGAGGGATGCAGGAGGTTGGCCAGCTGGGGAGGGACTGTGGGTGGGCTCCAGGGCATGTCTGGCCTGTCTCGCTCAGTCCTGATCAGCCGGACCCCAGCAGCAAGCTAACCTACTGGTCGGAGCGTCTGCCCCCTGGTGGTCAGTGCAAATCGTAGTGACTGGTTGACCAGTCGACTGCCCCTTGGTGGTCAGTGCATGTCATAGCGAGCAGTTGAGTGGCCTTAGCATATCACTAGCATATTACGCTTTGATTGGTTGAACGGTTGATTGGTCTACTGGACACTTAGCATATTAGGCTTTTATTATATTGGATATGATGGGTAAAAGCTCAGACTCTGGAGCTAGGTTCCCTATGTTCAGATGCTGAACCTGCCACTTATTAAGTGACTTTGGGAAAGTTATTTAGCCTCTCGGTGCCTGACTTTCTTCAAATGTAAAGAGAGGGTAATAACAATCAATATTTTAGGGCTGCTGAGAGCATTAAATGGGTCACTAAATATAAAGTGCCTATAACATTGCATGGTATGAGTTGTACTATATGTTAGTTCCTATTATTGTTATTTCATATTAAGTTCAGATTTTTTATGAGTGCTTTCAAATTAATAAATTTCTGTTATAGTTTTTATCATGGAAGTAAATATGTCGTATGTCAAAAATATGTCATATGGACAAGTTAGAAGAGCAATAAAGAAGAAAAAATATCTCTTCTATAATCTTACAGCTTAGAGGTAGTAACTATTTCCATTGTTTTGTGCTTTCCCTCATAGATATTATGAAGTCCATTCATCCTTTTCTACCTCCCTCCACTACCACCCCTCCTCTAAAAACAGAAGAAAGCACAAAATATTGTAATAAAAAGATGTGAATTAGGAAAAGCAACCAATTAACAAGCAGGAAGTCTGATGTCCACTCCCTGTACTTCCTGTCATTTAGGTGACACTGGGAATTTTACTTACTATCTCTATTCTTTGTCTCCAACACTGAACTACTGTAAAACAGGTATAACAAGAGCTTCACTCTGCCCTCCTGACAACACTGCTGAGATGCCGCCACTAGCTACCCAATAGAAACCGGTACACAGGAAGGGTCAAAGTATAAAATAGGCGCATGTAGAACAGCCAAAGGATGAGTCTGCAGAGGATGTGGTAACAAAATCTTAGAGGAAGCAAAGGACAGGAAGTTGCAATAATCTCCCCTTAGCTTCCAGAGCTGTGGGATGTCTCCTCTAAACTGTTAATTGTAATGTGTTATGGTATTTAAAGAATGTCCTCTGTTAAGTGAAGAGAGTGCATGAAACATTTACATTTCCTTTTTAATGCTTTAGCCCAGAAGTGACCTGTTTAACAGGACTAATCACAAGGCTCTACCTAACTACAAGGAGGCAGATAAATGAGAGATACCATGTGGAATATTTGTTGAGCATTTTCATCTTTGTAAAAAGATCAGACAGTTTTGGGCAATTATGTAAGGGTACTTATCTTACCAGATACAGAGACTAAGGAAGCTATAGTACTAACACCAGTTAGCAACAATGGAATATAATAGATAACCTTAAAATAGACCCAACAGTATAAGGAAAATTAATAAATGAAAGAAAAAAACATTAAAATCCAATGTGGCAAAATGACGTAGTGCAGTGGGAAAGAATTGTGTTTTTAACAAATGGTGTTGGATGATTTTCTAACCACTATGCTATACATCTGAAACTAATATAATATAATAATAAATGTAAGTTATAATTTAAAAATAAAAAAGAATGCCCACTGTTATGTATTTAGAATGCCAAAGAAAGAATTCCATGTGAACAAACCTGTAATTTTATCACTTTTTCCATAACCCTGTGATAAACTAAGAAAGAACTCTATGAAATTAGAATAGCTGTATTCCCCATTTAAATTCACTCTAATGTCTTAATATGCATCTCTCCTGTGGTTATAAAACATCACCACTTTAATTTAATCTGAACCTTCAAGTATCCTCTCCATACCAAGTAAATGAATGATTCATTTATTCAAAATACATAAAATGAATCATCCTGAATTGGGTGATTTACATAAACATATGAGATATTAGCTACTTGTGCTAGAAAAATGAGGGAAATTTTGCTATTTTAATTCATTTCTGGCTTTTCTTGCCTCCGATCTTTTCCTACCTAATGTTGAGAGACTTTTTCCGCAGCTCACTCCACTTGAAGTTCATGTTATCCAAACGTCTTTGTAACAGGACTGCCTCATCAGAACCTTCCAGGGATCTCAGGATTTTTTGGCCATTTTCATCCAGGTTGTGATAGATATCGGTGTGAGCTTCGATTTCTCCTTGGAGGTCCTACAGAATAGCAGGGAGAAAAACACATGCAGAATTTAAAACAAAACAAAACAGAAGCGATCAGCTAGGAGTATGAATCTGGAGAACTGTAAAAAATAAACTATTAGTTCAGAAAACATTTCAATTAGGCCAACTAACAAAAAGATGAACTTCCAACTCACTTTTCTTGGTATATCTCTTCACATTATTAAGTAGATTGAAAATGGGCATCTTATCGAGTATAATAAATTTATTCTTTGACATTATGAATTAAAACATAATGTATTTATAACTTTATGAATTTAATAAATTATATCTGCTAGTCCATGGATGGAACATATTGTTTTAGGGAAGTGATATGAAATAAAATTCCCATGATAAAGTGCACCTCAATGTCAAGTCATATTTTCTATGCGGTAATCTGAAGAGTTGATTCTGACTATAGACGCTTGGTGAAACTAGCAAACAAAGCCGTACTCAGTCCATAGAACCAGCACAGAACAGGATTCTATCATCGGAGAGCAACTTCTTAACAGTATGCATTACGTTCACCTTGGTATTACAGCATTATATATTTATTAGTAAGATCTCCCATTTGAAATACCATCATATTTTTCGGCTTGACGGTAGAAAGTCCATAGGACGCTGACAAGAGTTATGAAAAGATATTATGCATTCAACCTTATTTGTATATATACAGATCAAGAAAATTATCATAGTAGAAGAATCTGACCTTTACATGGTATGTCTTCCGGTGTAACATTTTCAGCTTGAACCGGGGGCTACAGCACTGATCCTGTTGCATAGCAATCCTGAGAAAACCGGGCGACTCAAAGACCCCTGCTTTAAAATGCCAACTTTGCTTACATTCTGTTGACAGAATGAATTTCGGAGCATAGGCTTCACCAGTCAATAATAATAAACAGCCACTTTGTAATCCCTACTAAATGGTAGCCAGGCCTGTGGATGTGGGAGGGACCTCAAAGAGAGGAGGCCTGGAATATGCAGCGACAGTTTATATTAAACAGCCAACTTTTCTTATCATTTTGCCATTATAAGTCAGAGACATTATAAATTCATTTTATATATGTGTTTCCCTCCTTGTTCCCAGCAGAACAGTCAAAGCCAAAAGAACATTCCTTAGAGAGCTGCCGGGTACCAGCATTCCTTTCTGCCTACACAATGAATGGAAGCTTTGTACATTATCTGACTTGCTTTTAGAGATTTGTATGCTTCTGTTCAACAAGTTTAAATATTCATTCGGAAGCTCCGAACAATTGGATTGACCTGTGTAACTAGAAAAAATAATTTTTTTTCTCTCTCATTCTAAAATTGAATTAAATTACTCTTCTAAAGTAAGGGGGGGATGTGGCAGCAATGACATGTTAGAAATTCTGAAGGAATGGCCTGTGTTTTCAGTCATAGCATCTTGGATGCAGAATATTGAATGTTGCAGAAGTAAGGTAGATGGACAATGAATGTCTCCTGTCATTATTTTTGGCAGCCAAAGTCTCCCTGATGGGCTCTAAAAAGAATTCTGTCCCATTTCCTTTGACAGGAAGAGAGGAGGGGAGATATGGATAGAACCACATCCAAAGTTGAAAGAAGGGAAATGCTAAAACAGATTGAGTAGCATCTATCTCTATTCCATAAAAAACTATGTTCTGGAAGGAAATAGCCTGATTTTCAAAGGAGCCAATGTGGTAGAAAACTAGTATTGAGCTTCTTGTGGAAATAGAGTTTTAATCAAATATACATCCATTTTTTTTATGTTTGTGTACCTACATGGGAAAGCATTGTCGGCTGAATTTGCTACTTCTTCAGCAAAAAAAGTGAGGTTAATTTATCTAAATGATTCAGGAATGAAAACAGAACAGATCCAAGTTATCCAGACAATTCCACTACTTCCCTCTTTGACTTTCCTTTCCTTCTTGTTGTATTTGATTAGTACATTACTTCAAACGTTGTCTCAGAGTACACACTTAAGAGAATTAGAACCAAATCTTTAGTTGTTCAACAAAATAAGATGTTTTGACTAACACAATCAGCTCTTTATGTTAACAGACAATAATGAGGTGAAGGCCTGGGGTGGAGGTGGGCTAGAGAGGTCAATGGGGGAAAAAGGGGACATATGTAATACTTTAAACAATAAAGATTTAAAAAATATAAAGTGGACCACCATCTGGAGAGTACATAATCCTATGCTGTAATTCCATCCTCTCTTTGCTTTCTCCCACCTTCATGTAATCTTCTTTATATCTACTACTTTCTCTCAAATGCATAAAATAAACCACAAACTGTTGTTCTCTGGAGCATTTGAGATCTTGCTCCCTGGCATATGTTGTTAGTTTGGCTCAAATAAAGTCTTATAAAAATTCTCTACAAGTTTGGACATTTCTTATGTTGACAGTAGTGTTATCTTACTTCTGACTTAACTAGAAAAGATCACTCAAGCTTTAGTCTTTACATTTAATGTATGTTGTCAAATTTTTCTCTTCTTTTTGTGATCCTATTCTTTTGAAAGAACAATAACTAATGAATAGGGAGAAAAGGTATTTGTTATATAACAACAGAAACAATAGCAGTAGCATATATAACACTCACTATACACCAGATACAGTAGAAAGCATTATTTATACATGAGCTCATTTAATTTACTCAGTATCCCTTTAGGCTAGCCATTACTATTATTTTCATTTTACATGTAAGAGAATGAAATTACAGAGAAGTTATGTAAAAATACCCAAGGTCACACAGCTAATAAACCATGTGATCAGATATCAAACTCAGGCTATTGAATTCCAGGGATTAAGCACTATATAATATTACCTCTGATATTTTTCCTATTAATTTTTAAATTTTTCTTATTAACTTTTCTTATTAATAATACTCCTGCCTATGCTGGCCAGTGTTTCTCAGTGGTTGAGTGTCAACCTATGAACCAGGAGGTCACGGTTCGATTCCCTGTCAGGGCACATGCCCAGGTTGTGGGCTCGATCCCCGGTGAGGTGTGTGCATGAAGCAGCCAATCAATGATTCTCTCTCATCATTGATGTTTTTTTCTCTCTCTCTCCCTCTACTTTCCTCTCGAAAATCAATAAAAATACATTAAAAATAATACTCATGCCTAAATTTCAGAAAATCTAGCACTGCCATTAGACAATGCAGGATAACATTTTCACTATTCAAAGAGTAATTTCATGGTTTTCTTAACATGGAGACTTAAACAGAGCTGAAGCAGTGAACAGAGATATATCCAATATAACTAGAGAGCACATAAAATATTTGAGAAAATGAATGCAAATGGAAAAATGATATATTGCCCCTCCCTCAAAAGAAACATATAACCTAAAGCTCTATGCAATTATGGAGCAAATTTTAGCTGTGAATAATAAGAAAGCTCAGATATGAGGCAAGTGATAAGTTCATAGTGTAGCGTTTTAGGAGCTCTGTTTCCTGCAGAGCTTTTTCACATCTCACACTTCCTTCTTTTCTAAGTCTAGCCTACATCTGTCATAAGTCCCCTTTCCCAGGGAAAATGAATGGGAAGGTGCAGTTAAATAACCATAGTTTGAGTCTCCCCCTTCTCTTTCCCTTATTAGCTGTATAAGTTTAAAAATGCTTTAATCTCTTTGGCTTCAGTAAAAAATAATACCTACCTGCTGGGTTGTTTTGAATATTACATGGAATAATCCTTGTAAAATACTTTGAACAGCATCCAGAATACAACAGGCTTTTAATAAGTAATAGCTAATATACGGATTTGTATTACAAGAGAATCAGTGTGGAAATAAAGTGATAGAAATAGACTTCATGAAGTCAAGGTATTTACTTTGAGCCTTGAAGGATGAATAGGATTAAGAGAGGTGGAGGGAAGAGGGCATTTCAAGTGGAAAGAATAGTATAGAGATGGCTGAAAGGTAAGAATAAGTTTGGTTTATGAGCAGGGACAATGAATTGTACAACTTGATTGAAATGAATGATGAGCATTAGGGAGAAATAAGTAGAATATAGTCCTGGTCCTTAAATTACTAGTAAGTTGGATAAAGTCCTCCTTTTAGGAAGCAAATGAGAATAAAAGTTTATAAAGAAAAGTAAAGGACAAATATGAGATTACTAAATATTAAGTTTGTACTATCTTATTTGACAAGTAGAATGATCCATGGTATCCAAAAATAATAGGACAACTGGGGAAGAATATGAAAGGTTGCAAATTTTTTATTGGAAGAAAAATAAAGTAGGCAATGCCAGGTATTAGTGCTATACTCTTCTTTTGTTATCCAAACAAATGGTTATACTCTCCCAAAACATCATAGATAGTAGCATCTACATATTTTCATGTATATATAGAATTTTCTGTCTCTACAAAAGAACTCAGCAAATAATAACCTCCCTATCTTGACTATAGCTGAGAAGTATGCAACAAAACAAAACAAAAACAAAAAGTTACACAAAGAATAAAAATAGCCTGGCCAGTGTGGTTCAATGGTTGAGCACTGACCTATGAACCAGGAGGTCATGGTTCAATTCCTGTTCAGGGCACATGCCTGGGTTGTGGGCCTGATCCCCAGTAGGGGGTGTGTAGGAGGTAGCCAATCAATGATTCTCTGTCATCATTGATGTTTCTCTCTCTCTCTCCCTCTCCCTTCCTCTCTGAAATTAATAAAAAATATTTTTTAAAAAAGAATAAAAATAAGTAACCAAATTTCTCTAAAAATTCATTACAGATAAACCATCTCTAATCTTTTCTGAAAGCATTACTATATGAATAATGATAAGGCCATTAGGTTCTTTTTACTGATAATTTTTACCTAATTTAAAAAGTGATGATCTGATTTCCAAGAACTTAAAAGGTCAGAAACAGAAGATCCAAAATAGGAGAGAAGTTATCCTTGAGGGCTAAACAGAGAGTAGCAAGAAGTGACACCTGACAGAGAACCGAAAGGTGTAAAAGGAGCCTCAGGTGCGCATAGTTGACCAGGGTCACACAGTGTGGAAAGAACAGCCTGCATAGATTATTAGCCCTTGCAGGCATCACCTAGCTTTTAAGGAAAGCAAAATATTAATGTTAATGATGATGATCTTGAACTAGCCAGAAAAAGCAGATTTATGTTCAGTAAACTCTATTTAGAAAGAAAGCAGTGTATGTAAAACTCTTTAAATAAATTTATCCAATATGGTTATTCTGAAAAGGTGTTGCTGCTTTAAAGAAGTTAAAACCATCAAAAACAAACATACAAAAGTCAAACTCCCTTAGCTTGGCTATCCAAAATGACTTTTTAACCATGGACTCTAAATACTCAAGGTTTTGGAGTACACACACACAAACACACAGATTTTGAACAGAAATTGAAAGTAAATCTCTAGAAACTTTAATAGCAATTGTGGACGAAAGGGGCCACATGCTAACCTGACTAACTCATAGACCTAAAGTAACCACACAGACCTAAAGTAACCACAAAGGATGGTCTGAGATTAAAACCTTTTAGTTAAAAAGCACTTTATAATAGGTAGTCATGTCCTAGGCCAGCATCCTCCCTGACAAAGATCAATTTTGATCTTTACTTAGCCTATTGTCTTTTTGTATCTACCATAACATACCTTTGGAATGTCAAGGTAACTTGTAACTTCCCTTTTTCTGGACCCCTCAGGGCACAAAAAATGGTGCTGGGGTGCAGACCACAGATTCCCTCATTGTTATTGTATCCTTGTTAATTATTGACTGTTAACTATCTTGTACCCGCCTGTGTAAAGGAAGCATGTGTCTATCATTTTACTTTTTATCCAATCCCAGAGGTTTTCCCCCCTTTGCTTTCTTCACCTCCCTAATCTAATACCAATGGATTTCATGTAACCCACCTACATCTCCTCCTTTGATTGTAATGTATAAAAATAGGTGAGCCCTGGCTGGTTTGGCTCAATGGATAGAGCGCCGGCCTGCGAACTGAAAGGTCCCAGGTTTGATTCCGGTCAAGGGCACATGCCCAGGTTGTGGGCTCGATCCTTAGTGGGGGGCTTGCAGGAGGCAACCCATCAATGATTCTCTCTCATCATTGATGTTTCTATCTCTCTCTCCCTCTTCCTTCCTCTCTGAAATCAATAAAAATATATTTAAAAAATAGGTGAAAAACCCCCATTCTCCTGAGCACTATTGCAATGCCTTGAGATTCTGCTTCCACAGTTTGGCTCAAATAAACTCACAAAAATTATTTATAGGTTTGAATGCTTTTTTTTTCATGTTAACACCATCTAAAAATAAAAAGTATGGGCTTGTGTGTTGTGTATCTGGTTTTTATAATCTTTTAAAAGTAATTCATTTTTTTTGTAGGTTACATGAGTATCAGTCTGTTATGGGTTGGAAATTAAAACTAGCAAAACAAAACAGAACTATGCTCCCTAATGGAATTTTTGAGAAGCACCCACATAAAGGAATTGGACCCACAATCTCGACCTTATAAGGACTCTAATCTAACCACCAGAGGTTCCTAACTCACTCAGGAAATGCAGTTGGGTACAGATTCACAGTGAATGTGCCTGTTGCCCCTCCCGTCCCCATTCTATATGTGACTATTGCAATACTCTTATGAAAGCAGCAGAGTTGTCATCCCAAGAGATACAAGAGTTAATTTGACAACTGTCATTTGGCTTGAAGCCTGGTTGCTCTAGGTAGATAAGGAGTATGTTTTCAGGTCTACTGCATCGCAATGCATCTTAAACAAACAGCTATGGATTTAGGAGTCTATAGGCGTTGCTTTTAAAATGGCTGTTATTAAGGTCCTCAGACTATTATCCTGCAGGGTTTGTTGTCTTTGCTTTCATATCTCATTCGAAAATTCTCACACTTAAGCACTAGAACAGTGGAGAGGAGGGATATACTCTCTTACCTCAGTACATTCCCAGGTGCAAAGCTTTATTTCAAAATCTAATCTTTAAAAATGCCAGGCCTAGGGTGGATTATCCCAGAGGAAACTGAGAAAAATCTTATTTGTCACACCGCCTTAAGCAATCCCAAACCCTGGTAACACGTGATGCTTTCTCTTCTTGTCTGACCCTCCGGTTTACTCTAGTCTTAAAATTACTTTTGAAAACTGAAGAGTTCATTTCAGATATACTAGATTAGAAGTACAAGTATATTTTCTCTTCTGCATTTTGTTTTCCTAGTTTCTTTTTATTCTGTCATAGTTCAAAAATGTTCTATTTATTCATCACACAAGCATGCATTAAGTGCCTATTGTATGTCCAAGATTTCATTAGGAGCTATGGAAATACATATAATGTAAGAAAGATGTAGTTCTAGATCTAGCCCTTAAATTCCTTAGTTCGTTCGTTCGTTCGTTCGTTTGTTCCTTCCTTCCTCCCTCCCTCCCTCCCTCTCTCCCTTCTTTCCTTCCTTCCTTTCTTCCCTCCACCCCCATCCCTCTCACCCTCCCTCCCTTCCTAGCCCATTTCTTCCCTTCCTTCCTCCACCTGTCCCTCCTTCCCTCCCTCCCACTAATATTTAGTATATTATCATCCAGGTCTGTAGTGGTGAAAAAAACAAACTAAACAAACTTCTGCCCTCTTGATGTTCATAGCATAATAAGAAAAACAGAGAGAGAAGTAGGATAAACAGGGGAGAGATATGGTAAACAGCTAAACAAATTATCAATAAAATAAGAAAATGCCCTGAAGGTAACAAATGGGTGCCTATGATGAGAATAATGGTGTACATGTGAGAAGGTTCAATGTCAGGTGAGACGTGAAGGATGTGAGGACACCAGTTACAGGAAAACTGAAAGGCACAGAATTCCAAGGGAAAGAGCCTTTGCATCAGGAAAGAACTTAACTAAAACTTACCAAGAAATGTGGTTGCTGACATACCTCGATGTGGGGTTGGGGGGACGAGAAGAGATAAATCAAAGAGCTTATATACTAATAGGCATAGCCCATGGACACGGGCAATAGGGTAGTGAAGACGTGGGGGGATAGGTAGGGTTAAGAGGAGAAAAGGGAAGATATCTGTAATATTATCAACCATAAAAAGTTTATTAAAAATAAAAGTAATAAAATAGTGGTTTGAAAAACAAAACAACAACAACAAAGAAATGTGGCTGGAAATTGAGATAAGAGAGGCTTCACATAATATGGGGCTTTGAAGTCTCATGATAAGGAGTTTGAATTTTATTTCAAGTGCAGTGGAAAGCAATAGAAACTTTTAAAGCAGGACAGTGACATCATCTGATTTAGTCTTCAAATAGATCACTATATTGCTATGTGAAGATTACAGAAGGCAGGAGAGGAAACAGGAGGACCAGTTAGAGGTCAGGCCCTGCAATCCAGGCAAGAGATAATGTGGCCTGGACTAGGGATATTGCAGAAGGTGAGAAGTAGACTGATGTGAGATATAATTTGGGTACTATATCTCTCTCACATACTAATGGATTAATTCCGTGGTCGGCAAACCGCGGCTCGGGAGCCACATGCGGCTCTTTGGCCCCTTGAGTGTGGCTCTTCCACAAAATACCACGTGTGGGCGCGCACGTACAGTGCGATTGAAACTTCGTGGCCCATGTGCAGAAGTTGGTATTTTGTGGAACAGCCAGTATTTTGTGGAAGAGCCACACTCAAGGGGCCAAAGAGCCGCATGTGGCTCGCGAGCTGCGGTTTGCCGAGCCACAGTTTGCCAACCACTGGATTAGATGATGAGAGCCAAAGAGAAGGATATATCAAGGATGTGTAATGAAGTTTTAACTTAAACAATTTAAGGATGGTAGTGTCATTTACTGAAACAGGGAGTAAGTGACGGAGAGATCATTGAGTGCTCATAAATTATAAAAATGTCTGCATGTGTGACTCAATTTCATCCTTCTTTTGCTCTTCCTTTTGCAGGTAGAATTTGGCAAAGTGATAACCATTCACAACAACATTATGAAGATAGAAATGTTATTTAAGTTTTTTAATTTGCCCAGGAGTAAGACAAACATTATATATTGGGTTTCAAACACACACACACACACACACACACACACACACACACACACACACACCTTGGTGCAAATAAATTACAATAAGGCAAGAGCATTGACACTAAAAATGTATAGATACTCCTACCTAAAATATATCCTATGAGGCATCTCTGAAGTATATGGGAGTGAATGTTAAAGGAGACAAAATCCTGAGAAAGGGTAGATAGAGCAACACTGCATCAGCTTATTTTAAAAAGTTAAGATGTTATGGACCCAGTGGGGAACTAATGTTGGTATCCATTTGGCTCAGCACTTAAGTTATAAAAAAAATTGGCATGCCTTTATAATGCTGTTGTTAGAAGGTAAAATAAGCCCTTCCATAAGCTGAGTTTTCTTTTTAACTAATACATCTAAAACCCATATAAAAACCTATATTGTGTTGCAATATTACTTCAGGTATTGCTCATAATTGGTTATTTCCTACATGAGACATCTTTCAGAAGATAATTGTCAATGGTAATCTTGAAAGGTCTTCACACAAACTCTAGATTTCACTTTTAAATCATAAAGACAACCAAATATGTAAAGTCTACAATATTGAAGGTACTTTTGGTTTTGTGTTATGTTTTATATGCAGGAATCAGCCTGTTTGACGGTAACTCTTCTTATCTGAGAAAGACCAGATGGGCTTTTGCGACAATGAAATGTATTTACTATTGCAGAACCACAATGAGGGCTGGGAGTGGAGTAAGGAGAAGAAACAAGGTAGAAAACTAATACTTATACCCCTTATAAATCCTTTACACAAACTCTGTGAAGTAGGCCTTCTTATTCCACAGTTGGGTAAACTACAATTGGGAGAGGTGAAATAACTTGTCTAAATCCTACAGCTGTTATGTGGCAGAAACAGGATTAGAGCACAGATCTGTCTGAACTTATATTCTTTTTACTCCCTCACCCCATTCCTCCTTCACCTTTCAAATACAAAGCAAGTGACTTCTGAATTGGGTTACATGTCACACAACACAACAATTAAGTCATTAAGGTGACTGTGAGCTATTTCATTTGAGAAATTTACTGTGATGCTGTGAGAGGAATGTCCAGGCAACTGAGTTATTTTCCAGTTAGGTATTAACTTCCTAGTATTTATTCTCCTCAGTCAGCTCAGAATTAATACCTTTAATTATTTTGAATGGTTCTAAGTGAGCAGAATAAATTTTTATTCTTAAAATAGACAATTATCTTCCCATGACAAATACACATCTGGTTATACGTATCTGCACAATTTGTGTATGTTTTAGACAGTATACAGAGTTAGGGAAACTCTTATTTCCTGAATCTCTGTCACAGAGCTACTTTTTTCCTCTAGATAATCACTATCACTGTAGTTCAATATTGTATATGAGAAATAAGTAATTAGTTGATGTGAAGACTCATCTCATTCTAATAGCAATATGTAAGAAGAAGGCAAGAACATATGGCAAAGTGCCATAATTATTTTTTATAATACACTAGAAATCATAATAGCCATGGAGCTAATATACTCTGGCTTGTTTTAATTATGAATGGTGTAAATGTAGAACAACTTTATTTAATTCCTCACCCCCCCAAAAGAAACCACATCATTGTATCCTGACACAACAACAAAACAACTCTACAGCTGAGGCAACTATTTAGAACCGCTTAGCAATATAATAATAAATCTAAGATGGTTCTATATTTTTCACTTCAAATAGCAGGACAATTCCCAAATAATTCATAAACACATGTTGGCATCATTGCATCCATTTGTGGGTACTTTTTAGGCTAAATCTTAGAGATATTACCTTTAAAGCAAATTCTAGGTATCCATAAAGTTTGAATGCTAAAGAAGATTTCAGCAATATGATGTTAACTAAAGCCCTACTGACATAATTGTGTTGGATTTCCTGTTGTTTTTTGGTGCGTTAATGTCTGTCTATTACCAAGTAGAGAAAATTACTTCTTCTGGAGAGTGTAATGATGTGTGTTGCCGGGAGCCGGTCCATCCTTGCTGCAGAGAAGAAACATCTGCACAGCATATGTTTCGAGGTACCTGACGTATATGGCATACTGTTCTTAATGTTTGCTCTCCTTAGTGCCATGTGTTTTGACCAAGGTCACCCCTCCGAGAAAGGTTGTTTCCCCAGGTGGGGATCTTTCCCTGAGGTTAGGGAGGGGATACAACCCCTTAATTAAGTGCCAGGCGGGTAGTTAAGCTACATAATCTTTACTCCCTGGAATGGAGATAAGAAACGCCCTAACCTTTGTAATAGAAATTGACAGGATTAAAATCGGCTGGTATAAGTACGGATGTAACAAGACAATAAACATCAGAACCTCATCAGATCCTGGCTAGAGATCATAGCAAGAAAACATGGCAAGAGAACCTGACTAGAACCTGGCAACAGAACCTGACTGGAGATCTGGGCTAGAACCTGGCTGAAGAACCTACACACAGAACCTAGAGTCAGGACCTGGCTGAAGAACCTAGAGACAGAACCTAGAGACAGGACTTGGCTGGAGATCCTAGACAGAACCTAGAGACAGAACTTGGCTGGAGATCCTAGCCAGAACCTGGCTACAGAATTTGGTTGGAGATCCTGACCAGAACCTACAGGACTTGGCTGGAGATCCTAGATAGAACCTGGCTACAGAACTTGGTTGGAGATCCTGGATAGAACCTGGCTACAGAACTTGGTTGGAGATCCTGGATAGAACCTGGCTGGAGAATCTGCAGAACCTAGACAGAACTTGGCTGGAGATCCTGGAGGGAGAACCCAACCATGATGATCAACTGAACGCTGCCTCCATGTCCTTCCTTCTTCGCCGACTCCGTCCACACCTTTGGGGACCCCTGGACCTGCTGGGGTTGGACCCCAGCATCTGGCGCCCGAACAGGGACCCTTAGGTAAGCCCCCCATTCCCCTAGGTAAGCCCCACTCTCAGGACAGATAGGACTCCACCGTAGAAAGAGGGTGGATAGTCTTCGCCGACTCCATCCACACCTTTGGGAACCCCTGGAACAGGATTCCCCTAGGTAAGCCCCCCCCGCCCATTGAGAACCCCCACACTCGGGACGGATAGGACTCCACCAGGGTGCTACAGACCCCCCTATAGAGGATAAGTAGGGTAAGAAGGTGGATAGTACAGAACTTAGATTGAGAAGATGTGCCATACTGAGTCCAAAGAAAGAAGACTCTGTCAAGAGAGCATTTGGGGTTTTCTTTTTAATGCCTGCCTTGGATTGAGTAAATGCATTACATGCATCACCACAATGGACCCAGAGAAGCTCCTTGTCCCATCGTTCCAAAGACTTAGAGTTGCCCCGATGACAGAAAAGTGGAAAAAAGAAGAAAAGAAAGGCTATGCAAGGGACTGAGGTGCCAACATGGGGTCAGCTGAAGAAGTTAACAACTGAGGCCCAACAGATGGTGGAAAAGCAAGAAGTGGAAGCTACTCTCTCAGCCAAGTCCAAGGACTCTAAGTAAATCAGCAAAAGAAACTTTCATTTAGCAGAAACTCACTTATTTCGTCAAATGGAAAAACTTACTTACAGGAGCTTGGAAGGGACCTGATGTACTTTTAACCTGGGGGAGAGGAGATGCTTGTATATTTCTACAGGATGCAGACTCACCTGTGTGGATTCCAGACCGTCTAATCCAACCTTATGTCACACCACCCTCCATCTCCGCCTCATCCTCCTCCTCCCCGGTATTATCCATATCAGCGGACCCAGAGGGCACAGCTGACTTCTCCCCAGACACTGACACCACCATCAAGCACCGCCCTGATAAACCCTTTGATGCAGCCCTTCAACTCGCTGACGCTTCGGGAAGCCTACCACCAATGATGCTGCCCATAGCCAGATCAACAGGACAACCAAACCACCGACTTGAGGACAGCTGAAATCCCTTGACTAAAGAGGCCGGCAACCTTCTACAGAAACAAGACTCCTCGTGCACTCCATCCACTATGTTTATAGCTATGCTTATTGTCATTGCTTGCCAGTCTTCTTCCGAGGCTTAAACAGCCCAATCTGAGAGGTGGCCACTGATTTGCATGCGCTATCATTTAAAAAATAAAAAAGGGGGAATTTGCCGGGAGCCGGTCCATCCTTGCTGCAGAGAAGAAACATCTGCACAGCATATGTTTCGAGGTACCTGACGTATATGGCATACTGTTCTTAATGTTTGCTCTCCTTAGTGCCATGTGTTTTGACCAAGGTCACCCCTCCGAGAAAGGTTGTTTCCCCAGGTGGGGATCTTTCCCTGAGGTTAGGGAGGGGATACAACCCCTTAATTAAGTGCCAGGCGGGTAGTTAAGCTACATAATCTTTACTCCCTGGAATGGAGATAAGAAACGCCCTAACCTTTGTAATAGAAATTGACAGGATTAAAATCGGCTGGTATAAATACGGATGTAACAAGACAATAAACAACACAACCTGATCAGATCCTCATCAGATCCTCATCACATCCTCATCAGATCCTCATCAGCTCCTCATCAGATCCTCATCAGATCCTAACCAGAACCTAGCCAGAGAACATGGCAAAAGATCCTGGACAGAACCTGGCTACAGAACTTCACTGGAGAACCTAGACAGAACATGGCAAAAGAACCTGGATAGAATCTGGCTAAAGAACCTGGTGACTGAACCTGGCTGGAGAACCTGGAGAACCTGGCTGGAGAACCTAGCGAGAGAACATGGCACCAGAACTTGGTTGGAGATCCTGACCAGAACTTCGCTGGAGATCCTAGCCAGAACTTCCCTGGAGATCCTGGAGGGAGAACCTCGCTATGCTGATGAACTGAAACCAGTTTCCATGTCATTCATTCTTCGCCGACTCCGTCCACACCTTTGGGGATCCCTGGACCCGTTGGGGTTGGACCCCAACAGTGTGTGTGTGTGTGTGTGTGTGTGCGTGCGCGCGCTTATGGGTGCACCTAGGGAGTTATGTCGCCCTATTTTGCTTTTCTTCTTTCATGGAATAGGGTGGATGGTGTTACTGTTTTGTCATTGTATGAGGAAATGGAAGAAAAGGGATATGCCTATGGCCATCAATATAAAGGTAGGTAACACTGGCATATCTGCCATAGGAAACATGACAGAAATGAAACTGGCAAAATATTAAGTGATATTTCTTCCTTTCTAGAACCCACTGTGCAGAAGCCAGAAACCCAATCATGAGTTTTCCATTGTATACCCACTTGTCTTCCCCAAAGCATTCAGTTCAGTTCAGTTCAGTTCAGTTCAGAACTTCCTAGAGAACCTGGACTATTTTGACCCAGGGCATTCTTGGCCTTTGGCCAGGAGATGATGGTTCTTTCACCTGATAACATGTAGGTTTGAAAAAGCTATCACCAGGAGAGTAAGGTTTTGTAAGGCTTTGATTTTTCCATGGTCATGTGATAAATTTATAAGTTTTAATAAAGAATAAGAATAGAGAAAAAGATGTCCGAGTGTGGTGTCGGATGGGTGCTGGACTTCAGAGGGTGATCGCTTTTGTAAGCTATGTGGATGTCTGACCACTATGTTGTACCCTTGAAACTAATGAAATGTCTGTCAACTCTAATTGAAAAGTAAAAAAAAAAATATTTTAAAAAGAGAAGAGGATGTCTTTATAGATTATTGTACATCATAAGAGTTTTTATGTGGGAACTACATTGTAATATCTGTTATACAACAGTAGAAACCTACCTCACAGTGCCCTGAGTAAAAAAGAAAAAAAATTATTTGGATTTCATCATTGTCAGGTATCTTTAGTATAAATTAAGAAGCCTGGTCACCCCCAAAATTAGAAGTGGTAAGCAGGTCATGTCCATAGTACTTTTATCATGGACACATGTTTTTGGTCCACTCTTTTCAGGCAGGGGTAAAATGAACTGCATAGTTGTCAGGAATCTCTTAGAGTTTAACAGGGGAAAAACCTTTATCAATAGGGGGCCGAGAAACCAGTGTAGGTAATATCTAATTATTAATGTTATCTTGAGCAGACAAAGACTTGCTCAAATACCCTTCTGCCTGGTTCTGTCAGAGTTCTGTTCCTTTCTGGCTTCCTGATTTTTCCCTTTTGTGGATTGGCAGAAAGATGGGGTATCTCCCCTAACATATCTAAAACATTCATGCAATCATAACATATAAGTTTCTTATTTCAAGGGGCCCACAGTCTCCTGAAAAAGTCTTAAGTAAACACATGACTTAGATAACATGCAATAATGTTAATGTTGACAGAGCCCTATGTGAACACAGAACAATCAGCCTGTCACCAAGATTTGTAGATGGCATCACACAAGGGATGGCATTTGAGCAGGGTCTTAAGGCAGAGAATGAGCAGACCAGAAAAGAAGTGGGAGAATGAAATTCGAAGCAGAGGAAAAAGCATGTGTAATATTGAAGATAAGATGAGATAAGAACTGAGTAATTCTATATGGCAAGATGGGAAGGTCCATGTGGGCCAAGGGAGAGGGTTCTTTTTACTCTGGGTCATCCACATGTGCCTGTGAAAATGAGCTTGTATCATGTATTGGTAGTTTGTCTAACTCAGTGGTTGTCAAACCTGAGCAAACTTGAGAATCACCTGGAGGGCTTATGAAAACATAGGCTGCTGGGCCCCAACCCTGGGGTTCATGATTCTGTGGGTCTGAGGTAGAGCTCAAGAATTTGCATTTCTAACAAGTCCCCAGATAAAGCCAATACTGCTCCAGTGACCACATTTTGGAAATGTACCTCTGGCCTAGCATAACAGTCCTTCATATTCTAGAGGTCATGACTGCCTTTGAAGAAATGAGGAATCCTTTCCTCAGAAACCTATGCAAATATTCATAAATACAAACCATGACTTATAATTTCATGGGCTTCCAAGACCCACTAAGAAGGAATTCAGAGTGGTAACCTACTGGCAGCCACCTCCATCTCCATGAAATATAGCTTGTCCCAAAAATGTATACACACACTTTGAATAACAATTAAGGCAGTGTTTATTAAAGTACATTTCATTTTCAAAATTGAGCTATCAGCTGTTAAAGTATATATGCATTTTGGGGACACCCTATATATTGAATTAATAAAGACAATGTAGCTTTCAAGGACCATTTTAATGGACTCTCAGGAAGAAGAGCACATTGAACATGGCACTTATCCATGCCTCTGGGAATTAGTAATAGTGATACTAGGTGCAAAATGACCAGGTTTGGGGGAGTGGGATATATCAAAGGGCTGTCCTTGGGTGTTACAATAACCACACTCTAACCATGTTCAAGTAACCTGGACCTTTCCCATTCTGAACTGCCATCTGCTTGGGAAATAACACATAAGAGAGGGATGGGTGGGTGGGTAACATGGAAGAAAATGGTGCATTTAGCCAGGGGCCTGGGGAAGGACACAATTTGTGCCTTGGGGTAAGTGTAGCTATGGCTCTACGCACTCTGGCTGCTAGGTCACAGAAACACTTGAAGATCAAAGAAAGACATAATTAAGAATAAGCTTAAAAGAAAACTTCAAATCAGTTGTGCTACACAAAGATAGGAGACAATCCCTATTGTAGAGAAAAAAAAACATTTTGACTTTACCCTTTACCTAAGAATCCTCCTCATGTGCTTTCCATAACCCAGAAGTATAGATATTTTTAAATGACCCTGAAAAGAAAGCAGAGGTGCTCTTTATTTCATGAAAAGAAATTCATCCTTCATTTAAAGAACCTTAGGTCTGCTCTGCATGCATGCATGCAGTCAGGAATGCGAGGCAAATATTGTATTATTCATTTTAGCAACTATAAATTCAAGTGATCCTCTGAGGTTGGGGGAAAAAAGGCCCACTGAGCTGGAGAGCAGAGCTCTTCCTTTAACTTACTGAAGAAGTGATAGTAATAGGGGCAGAAATAGAATATTGGGGACCAGCTCTAATTGTAAGAAATATTAATGATGCTCTGTTAACCGTAATTGTTTCATTCTGATTAAAGAAAGCACATTCTAACCTGGCTGGGAGTCCTGGGAGCTCACCTGGAAATGCAGCCCATCCTCCCCATCAGGGAGCTGCCTATTATCATGGAAAAACTGACAACCTTGTTGCAGAAACCAGAGCTGCCAGCCCTTTGAAGATCCCCCCAGCCTTTGTATACCTGCAGGCCTTTGCAAATCCGCAGCCCGCTTTATATGTGAACTGCCCATTTGGCATACCCTTTTGCCTACTTCACCATGTAATCTTCATCCTTCTACCCAATATAAGCAGCACCCCTGTCTCTGCTGAATTGGTTCAAGTAGTGACTGGCAGCCTGGACCCATTGATTGTCCGGTTACAATAGTGGTCAAGGCCAAACATCCTATAATAACCTGGGCAAAATACACCTCTGAGTCGATGATGATTTTCTGTTATTGCACAGGCTGCTTTGCCTAAAGCCAGGAAAACTCCATCTGATGCTAATGTTTTCAGTGCTGATCCATCTCTGTCCTCAATTCTTCTCAGCAAACTTTCATTGGGTCTTGTCATGGGCACATTTACAGAGCAATTTCCATAATGATAAAATCTCTTCAAATGAGATTTAAAATGTAATTAAAGGGCATATTTGATGTGGTAAAGGCATTGTTGTGCAGTGGCCATACATCATCATGCCACAGAGTGCTCATTCAGCTAGCCTATGGCATGACCCCAATTTCACTCTGGTAAGATTACATGTCCTTGTTTCATGCTAATGGCTAGATTAGGAAAATTAAGATAAAAAGCTTCTCGATTAGACAGAGAATTCCATAAATATGAGTCAGAATTTTGCACCCTTCTCCATTCATTCTATATCTTCGACTTTGGAGCCTGCAAGCAACTCCTTGAATCCTAAGGCGAACACTGACACACTGACAGGTGAAAGCCGAAAGGGCCTGCTTGCCCTGAGAAGTGGATCTCCATAAATCCCAGGGCCTATTCTCAAGGTTTTAGGTGCAATTGCTACAAAAGTAGAAACTACAGGTTATAGCTCCCTGAACGGATGAATGTTTGCTCCTGGAAAACTGCTTGGTGCCTGAGACAGCAAGAAAGTATTCATTGGGCAGTTCATTTCTGAAACCTCAATAGTAACTATTCTTCACCATACAATCAATATAAGATTTTATGCTTTGAAATTTCCCCAACCCCCAAACATTTTGCCTACCCAGATCCTCTATCAATGAGTATCCTGAATCATGGTATTTACCAAGTGATGTGAAATGATTTTCCACTGGGCTGCAGGTTAACTTAATGATAACTAATCCTATATGATAAGGAAATCATGTGGTGTTTTTTATTGTATTGATTTCAGAGAGAGGAAGGGAGAGGGAGACAGAAACATCAATGATGCGAGAGAATCATAGATAGGCTGCCTCCTGCCCACCACCCACTGGGGATTGATCCTGCAACCCAGGCATGTGCTCTGACCGAGAATCAAACTGTGACCTCCTGGTTCATGGGTTCACACTCAACCACTGAGCAATACTGGCCACGCTGGTGTGATTTTATTCTTTGTTGTTTTGTTTTTTTAACACTCAGGGCAAATCAAGTCATTTAAAAGACCAGATTTTAGATCTAAAATCATAGTGAAACAGGTTCTGAAGCATTTTGAAGATTTGGGCCTTTTAAACACCATATATTCATTGTCTTCTCTTTCAAACATACCATGATGATATTCACAAAAAAAATGCTAAATAGTGTCTGAATTATATAGAATATCGAAAATTCCACTATTTTTTTCTGTGCCTAAATGAAACATTTCATTTGGCAAACAGTCTATGGAGTGAAATTTATCCTTGTGATTTGGGGAGTTACAAAACAACTCCTGTGTTTTAAAATATCATCAAATGTGTGAAATTAAATTACATATAATTAGTAAAAATAATTTCATGGTCTTTAACTTACTGATGATGAGAATTTGTCATCAGATAGTTATTGAGCTTTTAAGTGCAATGATATTTTCATAGGCAAAAGTAAGATACCAGAAAAAAATAACATATACATGTGAAGAGAAAATGGATCTACTGTATCTCTGAAATAAAAGCAATTTACAAGCCTCCTTTATTAAAAATAAAAGCTCACAAGTTAAGTTAATCTACAAAGTTCACCTCCATTATTGAAGATGTAATGCTATTTTCAGTTTGCTTTCACAGCAAACAATGCATG
The DNA here is from genome assembly GCF_000147115.1 of Myotis lucifugus. NCBI lineage: Eukaryota > Metazoa > Chordata > Mammalia > Chiroptera > Vespertilionidae > Myotis > Myotis lucifugus. Next base: position 8,925,426 of record NW_005871068.1, read on the forward strand.
GAAAGTTTGATTTCAGAATAACTTCTTTTAGCCAAATAACCTTCATCAACCATTGGACAAAGTTTTCTGCCAATTAATTGCCCTACTTCCCACTCACAACCAGAGATAAGAGGATTGAAGAGACAGCACCATTCTCTGTATGACTGTTTGCTTGCACTCAGCCAAGCTTCCACTGCTTGATTTCATTGCCATGAAAAGTCCTGCAGGATCATTTGGAGAGCAGCTACCTCTATTACTTCTCCCAACATCCCACTGCTTCCAATTACCACTGATTTTCTGTTACAATCAGTAGCCTTGAAACTTGAACTACCCAACTGTTTTAAATTCAGAAGAGAAAATCCCAGGGAAAATGGGGAACAAAAAAGTTTCTGTGTTTCTGAAGAACACTATTGTACTTGCATGATTGCTTTTCATCAGCCTTGACTGCTCTGAGAGGCAGTATTTCTTTTCATGCTCTAGGCTGACATTTCCCCTCACTAAATCGTTAATTAACATGGTGCAAATCCAGCATTCTTCCTTTTGACATCTTCACTCATGAAATAAGTAAAGCAGTTTCTAATTTAGAGAGTTCTGTAACCAAAAGTCATCTGCAAATCAATGGTTAAGAATCCTAAAGTCAAAGTTCTGCTGAGACAATAGCCATATAAGTCTTGGGCCAGCACTTACACAGCTATCTGACCTTTAACATGGGTAAACCATGTCATTCTGATAGCATTACTTTGGGTTATGTGATTTGGGAAGTGTGCATCTTTTGGGGAACAAAAAGAACTACGAAAGGAAGTAGTATTTCCTCCCTGAATACTGAATGTGCCCCATGCAAACAGTAAGCAAAGGAGATCTGATTGGGCACCTGCTATCTTATTCCACCTCCTGGTGCCCAATCTTTTCTACTCCTGCATTTCCTTATGCCCCCATAATCCTTCTCTCCTACCTGTTGAAAACCATAATCCCAAAACATAATCTGACCACTTTCACATTCTGGGAGATTTTGACATTTAAGTTAAGCCAAATAAATCACAAACTGCTAGGATTTCAGAGAGTGTGAGAATGCAGAGTGAAAATATTCAGATGCTAGAAAAAGTACCAAGGGTAGAAAGGTTTCAGCCACTTGTGGTAGGAAAGCTACTTTGGTTAATACTATGGATTGACTTACACAAACCTCCATATCACTGACTTCTAGTTGGACAGGCTAGAAATTTAAGTGTGTGTTTGCCATGATTCTATGTATATCGGATTCTGGACATTAGGTTTTAATAAGTTAGGGTTATCAGATAAAATATGGGTTCCTATTAAATTTGAATTTCAGATAAACAATTTTTTTTAGTATAAGTAAGTTGTATGCATTATTTTTGTTTGCCAAGCCCAGAACCGTACATCAAGTAGATGCACTTGTGAGATACTTGGAAGGTGGAAGTGCAGGCCATCTCCTGCTCCTTTTGGCTGTTTATGTTGGCAGTTTAGTTGTAGAAGTATGAGATTTCCCAAAACATAGTTCTCAAATCCATTCTTCAGTTTTCTAGGTGGAAGAAAGCAGTTGCTAACAGCAGCTACAAAAATGGTAGCCTCTAGAAATCAATTTTCTGATTCCTAGTTCACAGTTGTATGGAATTGTCCTCGAGTTCATTGTCAGTGGTACCTCAGAGATGGTAGTTCTCTAGTGGATCTGTTCTATCTGGCTTTAGAAGTCTATCCTGGAAGCCAAGTATAAAATCTGTTCCGCCAGCCTTTCCAAAGATTGAGTATGCACCAAATCCTCTATATGAAATATTGTCTGATTATCATATCTAGGGTAGTTTCTCTTTTCTGCACTGAACTATGAATGCTATATTGGCCCTCAGTTTCTCTATTTGTTTCTAGTATTGGCAGTATCTTCCTTTAGTCATTAGAAAATCTGCAAACAAAAAACTATGGTTTTCTCAACAATGCTCTTTGTCACAGACATGAGATCTCCTAACAAAGCAGAGTAGGAAGTCAGAAAGGCAAAGGGGTTTGTACCTCTGGACTGATGTTTTATTTATAAAGAAAATACTTTACAAGATACTTTAGATTGTGGCAACACATGAAAATACCTAAACAGCTCTAGCCAGTTGTTCATTGGTTAGAGCATCGGCCTGTGGACTAAAGGGTCCCAGATTTAATTCTGGTCAAGGGCATATACCTCCATTGCAGGTTCCTCCCCAGCCCGGGCCATGGTCAAGATGCATGCAGGGGGCAACCAATCGATGTGTTTCTCTCACATGGATATTTCTCTCTGTCTTTCTCTCTCTCTCTTCCATTCTCTCTAAAAATCAAAGATAAAATATCCTTGGGTGAGGATAAAAAAAAAACAACAATGGAAAAATATCCTCTGGTGAGGATTAACAAAACAACACCAACAAAATTCCTAAACATTATGTCTTCATTCTTTACAAAAATCTCACTATTATTTTCCTTCTCTCTTTTTTTCCTCATATCTAGGTGTCAACTTTTCACTGACAACACATTTGATGCCTAGGGAAAATATTTGATTCAACAGTTTCATAACAGGATGTTCTATTAATTAAAGAATGATACACTACCATTCAAGCTCCCCCCCCCCAAAAAAAAAATCCCCGAAGTGGAATATCACAAACTTGATTCATATGCAAAGACATGGGGAGGAACAAAGGGTTACTAAGGAAGACAGTTTGCTTTCAGGCCTGGCTTGCACATGTAAGATGAACTCTGGAGAACAGAGCTTGCCTCGCTGCTATCAGTACTAGACACAGCCCTGAGCACATACTAGGCACCTCATAAATTGAGCTGAAGTTTTTTAATAATTTAGCTGCATTTCCTAAAAGCACCAGGTTCTAACATCAGGAGATATCGACATGGTAAGCATGGACCATCCCCTAGTGGTCAAGGTTTTCTACTATTTGATCCACATAAGTAGTTTATTGCCCAAACACAAACACTTTTGAGAGTATATAGCGGTGCTATTAATAATTATGCTAAGAACAACAGACATAAACTGGGACTGTCCTGAGCAAATTAGGATGAACAAACCTAGAGCAATTCATGAAGTGGGGAAAAAAGTCCTGACTGGGCCCTTAGGTTTCCTCATTATCAGCTGAGGTAGCCTTTCTTCTTCCTCACTCCCTGCAAGTAACAAAAGGTCTGTGACATGGCGTCTCCATCCTGCCTGGGGTGCGCTGAGGGCAGTGAATTGATCACTGCACCTGTTTCTTACATTCAGGGAAAGGCGAGCAGAGAAAAGCCAGAGGTTCACACCACTGTGTGTGTGTACCCAGGTGCCTTCTCACCATGGGGAGTAAACACCTTCTATTCTGTTTACTATGGGAAGGAAAATAAAAAAGAGGGCCAATAGCAAAATGCCCTTCAAAGAAAACATTTTGTGAGCCTGTGTGTAACAGAGATAAGAGCTAGGACACTGTCAAGAGAAATATCCTGGAATAGCTTCTTGAAAGAAATATTTTTTTTTAAAGTGAGAGAAAGTGAATGTTGCTACAACACCTATTCTGTGTCATCTGTACACAATATTCATCTCAGCAAGAAGATCAAAGTTTCTGCATCTGCCAGCCATACCCATTGAAAAGAATTCACTTTCTTGAAATTTACTTTAAATTCTCCATTACGGAGAAGTAATTCATTCCCATATGTATTTGATACCTGACATTTAATACTGAGTTTACATTTACAACAATGGCTTCCTAGGGCTCTTATGCCAATCAAAAGTTTCTGCCAAGACATTTCTATTCATATCTAAGGAGAGCAGGGACATAAGGAGAAAAAAACCAAGAACATGAACAACAAATTCAGGCTTTTGACTCATAAGTCATGGATTAGTAACTGGTTTAAATCTAAAATCCTTAATCTTAGAAATTTAAAGAGACATGACAAATTATACACATTGGCCTTTCCTTTAAAAGAATAGCAGAGAGAAGACACTGGGATGGAAACCTCCTGCTAGCCTGGTTGCTCCTGAGGGCAGGAACCATATTTGCCTTGCTTACATCTGTATCTCCAGCTGCTGGGTTGCTAGTTGGTATGCAGCTGCTTTTGTTTTTGGTAAAGAGTCATTGAACAAATGATTAGATAGATTAATGAATTGATCAATTATGAAATAAAGTCAAGTAACTTCAGAACATCAAAAAGGTTAATAATGAGAGGCAAGGAGTTGATAATCTTGTTATGTGATGGATGCTAGGTAACCTTGGTCTGTAACTAAATAATAGAGCACTTGTTTCTCTCTTATTTTTTAAAAAATATATATCTTTATTGATTTCAGAGAGGAAGGGAGATGGAGAAAAAGATAGAAGCATCAATGATGAGACAGAATCATTGATCGGCTGCCTCTTGCACCCACCCACCGCCCCACTGGGGACCGAGTCCACAAGCTGGGCATGTGCCCTGCCTAGGAATCAAACCGTGACCTCCTGGTTCATAGGCTGATGCTTAACCACTGAGCAACACTGGCTGGTTTCTCTTAATAGCAGTTTAGTTTACTGTATGATTATTTTAACCACTTTTCCCCTTCAATTTTCCAAGTCACAGCAGTTCTCCTGGCTTCCCCTAGTATGATGGTAGGATTATCATATGCCATTATCCATTCATTCATCCATTCATTCTACAAATACTAAGCCCAGAGATGAACATGACACACATGGTCATAGCCTGGGCTAAGGTTTTCTCTTGTAAAAGAAAACACCATGGCTTAAATCAGGTACTCTGAATACAAAGCACTGTGAAAGTTGGACAACTCTGACACAGTGGAGATTCTAGGACATGATGAATACGCCTTCTGAGAGAATCTCTCTTAATTTAACACTTAAGAATTCAGCTAAAGGGAAAAAACTGTTTGCACAGAAAAGAAAATCATTTAAGGGAGATTGAGTAATTACCAGGTTCTGTTGATTAGGTAGAAAACATATCCTGGGAGTTAAAATCTCAAGGCAGACTTTTTTTTGGCCTATATTATGTTTGGACTAGCCACATGGCCTAAAATTACTACAGCACCCATCATATGGTGGCTTTTTGGCCTAGGATTAATAATAACAAACAAGCCAACAAACCAAAATCAAAATTTATTTTGCAGTATCTTTTATCAGCAGAGTTCATGGCAGTTGATGTACACTTAATTGTAAAAGGTAGGGAAGGCTTAAATTGGGGAGGTGAGGAACGAAGAAGGAAAAGAGATGGAAATAGAAGTGCAAGGAAGATTCTGAAACAGTTTTCATAAACTTAGCAGCAATGAGATGTACTTACTAAAACTGCAAACAAAACTGCAAACAAAAAGAATGCCATTGCTCACTGATTCTGTAGTCAACACTTTCTCTAATATCCCAGAGCAACTATTTCAAATTGCCACTTTCTTTGAATTTTAGACTCTAACACCATTACCATCACACTGCATTTAACCACAACTTCCACTTCAATAAGAAAAGAAACACAATAGAAGGACCCTATTTTAACCTTTCACCAAACTTACAAAACTACCAGCAACCATGACTATCCTTCACCTCCTCCTCTATAGTTGCAATAGATGTGCCTTCATTCCTATCTGAGGCCACTAATGAGCCCTCATTTCTTTTGCATCCTCAACCTCTCCTTTCCACTGACATTTAAACACACTCACATCCCTCTTGTCTTAAGGCCATTCTTTTCTTCTTGTCCCTACATCCATTTTCTGTTACTATGTTCTTTCTCTTTTCCCATCACAGCCATAAGGCTTGAAATAATTGGTTTATTCTTGCTCCTTGATTTTCTCAATTCTCAATCATCTCTCAACCCACTACAATCTTGCTTCCTTATTTACCACTGAGTAATTACTGGATTCTCCAAAATCAATGCTGAAATTGCTCACATCAAGGTTATCAGTGCCCTCCTTTTTGCTAAATTAATGGAGTATATTTTGGTCTTATCTTTGATGTCTCTTTCATAGCACCTGACAACTCTGAATGCCACTTTTCTTGAAAGCTTCTCTTCCTTTGGATTTTGTAACATTGCACACATCTGGTTTGTCTCCTACCTACTGAATTGTTAATTTCCCTGTCTCCATGGCAAGTTTATTTTTCTCTGTTTATCCCTGAAATGTTGGTGTTTTAATCCTAGGTACTCTCTTCTTCTCTATATACAAACATTTTCCTAAACCATTTCAAACTCTTGCAAGGTTTGCATTACCTGTATACTTACAAAATACAATTAAACATCTCTAGCTCAGTAATTTTCCCATAGGTACAGCTCACACACCCAGCTACCTGGACATAAACATTCCATGGGCAACTCAAACTCAACACATGCAAGCCTGAACTTAGTATCACCCTTCCTGTCTCACCACCCACTATCTCCTTCAAACACACTCCATCTCTTGTGTAAAAGAGTTAAATAAATGGTACCAATCTACCATTTGGACAATCTATTTGATTGGCCAAATTAGATATCTGACTTACATCTTGCCTATAAGTCACCTTCCATAACCTAAAAATTTCATAATAAAATTATAAAAATTGTGACATTGGTTAATAAGATTATATAGGTTTCAAATGTACATTTCTATGACACATGATCTGTATATTGCATTGTGTGCCCACCACTCAAAGTCAAAATAATCTTCCGTCACCATATATTTGGCCTCCTTTACCTTTTACTACCCCACCTAACCCCTTCCCTCTGGTAACCACTGTACTGTTGCCTGCATCTATGAGTTTCATTTTATATCCTACGTATGAGTAACACCATATGGTTCTTAGGTTTCTCTGATTGACTTATTTTGCTAAGCATTACATTCTCAAGATGCATTTATATTGTCACAAATGACATTATTTCATGTTTTCTTATGGCTGAATAGTATTCCATTGGATATATGTACCACATCTTCTTTATTATACTCTTGAATTTTAATGCACTTAATAGGGCTATTAGAGTTCTAAAGCTGTAGAGAATCTTAATGGTTACATATCCTAGGGATGAAAAAGAGGTTTCCTCTATGTGCTAACTACATTAGTGTGTGGTAGCTGCATGGGTTATTGTCTTGAGTAGTATTCTGTTACAAGAATTATTGATTAGTGACATTTCCTACAGGCAAATGAGGGAGAAGTGGAGGACATCCACTTATTTGCTTTCCTTGATCTAGTTAATCTTTTGATTTTCCAGGTGAGAAAATTAAGGTCCAGAAAAGTAAGGCAACTTGCTCCAAGTTAACATCAGTGCTGCTGCAGAACCAATTTTTATTTTTTTATTTCTAGCCCTTCCTTCACATCTGGTCTCTAGATTTCTTACTGAGATAAATTACAAATCCCAGCCCAATGATTTACTACCTTTCAAATTTTAACTCATTTTCAAGGTTAACTTCCTGCCTTGGATCACAAGCATAAATAAATCTATGTTTGCCATCTGAGAACACAGCATGATCACAGGAAATAGTCTTCAACATCATAAAGCTATCATATAAAATGCAGTGACAAGTGCACCCCCTAAAAGGTCAATGTTATAAGTAGTAGGGGCCACTGTCAATCAGCTTAAGCATTGTAGGAGGAGGAGGAATTGTGAGTAGGACTACAGAGATATCATCTGCAATATCATTATGAGCCATATTTGGCTTGAATCTACACAAATGGTTGCAGAATACTTGCAAAAACTTTTGTCTCAGCATGAATAGGTAAAGAATGAAATAGAGTAAACATCTTTACATGTCCTAGTCATAGTGCTAGGAACTGGAGATAAAGTGGTAAGCAGAATGATGTAGTCCCTATGTTTGTGGTTATTACTTTTATGTGAAGAAGTCAGGCATTGAACAATGATGTGAGCATTTCAAAAGAGGAAGTATTAGTAACTTATGGGAGGGGTGAGTAACCTGATTATCACAAAATTTTGGCACCTAGTACTCAGAGACAGACTATAGAGATCAGTTTGTGATAACTTTCTATAACTAAATTGGATATCCAAAAACAAACACTAGATTGCTATGAAAAACCTACAAGCTTAATATTCACAAATTGGCATTTTTAAATAAGTGAATACAAACAGAGAAGACAAATTAAAATTGAGTAATAACTGCTTGCATCCTGATCTACACTGGTTATTAAAAAAAACACAACAGACCCTTAAATTAACACGTCCCCTGATGTCTAAAAGATGCTTATCATGCACTAGATGCTTTTCCACTTGCTTCACAGATCAGTTTAAACATATCTAGTAATCAGGATTCATTATTTTTATTCACTTAGAAAGTCAGAAGTACCTTTTCTCACTATTTTGAAGGAAAAGTATAATACCATTCATTAGGAGATTTATGGATGTCTTAAGGTGTGCTTTAATAAACAGGATATCATTTATGACTTATCAAAAGGTATGCCTTGGAGTCTCTTACTTAATCTCTAAATTCAGCTGACTTTCCCCATTTCTCTAACACTGAGCATAGCAAAAGGAGATGCTCTTGATTAGCCAAGAGCCACTGCTGCTCATACAACAACATATATTGAACTCAGGGTTGGGGAACTGTGAAATCACCCAAATAGAGCACTTCCAGATGAAAACTGCTCTGAAGATGTTTCATCTTGAAAGGTAGAAGGAAAGTGAGCAGTCCTTATAATTTCATAAAATTTAGAAACCAGTCTTGGGCATATTACATGACCTATAAAATACCTTTTGTACAATGTTTATATATTAAGAAGCAAGAGAAAGAAGTTGTTGGTATAAATTAGAACACTACAAAAATGCTGAGTCTGAAAATTTGAAATATGATTTTAATTTCCTTTTTTATAACTTTATTGGAATATAATTGAAGAAAAAGAAACTGCACTTATTGAAAGAGTACCACTTGACCATTCTAGATATATGCATATGCCCATGAAACCATCCCCACAACCAAGAGAATAAATATTTTCATTCTTCTAAGTTTTCTTATCCCTGTTTAATCTATTCCTCCCTCTGTCTCTAGGCAATTATTGATCTACTTTATGTCAGTATATATGAACTTGCTCTTTTATATTATAAAACCAGAATTGTTCAGTATCTTGGGGGGGGTTGTAAGCTGGTTTATTTCATTTAGATTAATATTTTGAAAGACTTTAATATTTTGAAAATATTTTTTTTTACTAAGCAGTATTCTATTGTATGAAAATCCCACTATTTGTTTATCATTTATCTTAAAAATATTTTTATTGATTTCAAGGAAGAAGGGAGAGGGAGAAAGAGATGGAAACATTAATGATGAGAGAAAAACATTGATTGGCTGTCTCCTGCATGCCCCTCATTGGGGATCAAGCCTGCAAGCCCAGCATGTGCCCTGACTAGGAATTGAACCTTGACTTCCTGGTTCATAGGTTGACGCTCAACCACTAAGCCATGCCAGTTGGCATCATTCACCTTTTGATGGATATTTTGTCCCACTGCTTCAAAAATGATTTTATTTTCTGAAATTATTTCTGCCTGGAAAGAAATAGGAGTCTCACCTAGTGATACAAAACTTGTCTGTCTGGTGGATGGGGCATGGAATGGGTGGAGACCTATAAATTCAATCATAACCACTGACAATTTTCTACATTGTTATTAACATATTCAATAAGCACTGGTGCTTGAGACTGAAATTTAAAAAAATATTTAAATTCACAAATATAAATTTAAAAACTGATACTTTGTAACAAACAGCAAGTGCTGTTTGGGAACTCTAGCACACTGTTGGTCACAATGCAGACAGGTACAGCCACTGTGGAAAACAGTATGAAGGTTCCTCAAAAAATTAAATATGGAACTCCCTTTTGACCTAGTGATCCCACTTCTAGGAATATATCCTAAGAACCGTGAAACACCAGTCAGAAAGAATATATGCCCCCCCCCCATGTTCATAGCAGTGCTATTTACAACAGTCAAGATCTGGAAATAGCCAAAGTACTCATCAGTAGATGAATGGATTAAAAAAGCCATGGTACATTTACACCATGGAATACTATCTTACCCTTTGCTACAGCATGGAGGGACCTGGAGAATAATATTCTGAGTGAAATAAGCTGGTCAGAGAAAGACAAATATCACATGATCTCACTTATAAGTGAAATCTAATGAACATAATAAACTGATTAACAAAATAGGTCCAGAAGCAGGAAGCCATGGAACAGACTGACATATCTCAGGGGAAAGGGGTGAGATGGGAAGAGATTATCCAAAGAACTTATATACATATATGCATAACCAATGGACACAGACAATAGAGTGGTGAAGACCTAGAGTAGGGCAGGGCCTCGGAGCAGGGGGGTGGGGAGTGTGGGACATCTGCAATGCTGTCAACAATAATAAAAAAAATTAATAAAAGAAAATCCTGCCACCCGCTGGCCTTAACATCCCCCCTGTAGAATGAGGACCATCAAGGTACCTACCCTGTGAGGACAACACATTAAGATACTTAAATTTTCATCTGGACTGACACTTGAGTTTAAACCTGGGCTCTACCTGTTCCCACTGAGGGATGCCTCAGTTTCCCCCTCTGGAAAGAGAAAGAGTTTCTTTTCTGACACCCACGGGGGCTGTTTTGAGACTCAGCTGCTTCCTAGAATGGCCCCCATTTGTTAAGCTCTCTATGTGCCAGGCTCTGGCTGTGCCTGCTCCATGTACCTGTTTGCTCATCTGAGAAATGGAGCTAATAGGTAGAAAGATTCCAACCAGAACACATGGGTGGAGCTCCCTGCACGATGCCCAACGCTAAAAGCCAGCAAGCTGTGGTGAGCCCCACCCTTCCAAATCCTGTCATCACAGTGGTTGCTATTTAACGCATCTAGCACTGGTCCTGCACACAGCAGGTGCTCAATAAATACCCTCTTTGGAATCAAATAAACCTGGCTCTAATCCTGGCTCTAAGGCCTTGGACACCTCGCTTTCTCCTCCTGGCCCTTGGTTTGCCCATCTGAGAAACGGGCTCACCATGGGCACTGGGCAGGAGCAGCACCCGGCACCCAGCAGAGCCTATGACTGACTGAGTGGCCAGGATGGCAAGTGCTGGGCAGAGTGTTCGTACTTAGGCAGGGTGGCAATGACCTCACTCCCTGGCAGGTCAGTGGGCCAACCTGCCCTTCAGATTGTGACACCCCTCCCCCACCCATGACCTCACCCCCAGTGGCCAGTGGAACCCTGAGGGGTCTGTGAGGTCATGCCATTCCGCTTCACAAAGATTCTCCTGGGGCAGAAGCCACTGGCTGTCTCCGTCAGGGGGAAGCTTCAGAGACTCTGGGACTCGGGAGCCGTGGTCAGGAAGAAGCTCCTGAGAGGGACACGGAGCGCTGGGAACCAAGGACACTCCAAGTGCTGACCCCGGGAGGCCAGAACCAGGGGCAGAAGTCTCGTGGATGTGCAGAGTGTCATTCAGCAGGTCCGGGAGGCCCACTGCCACCAGGCCACCATGCTCCTTGGCTGGGTACAGCTCCTTGTGATGGCTCTGCCCCTGGTCACGACAGGTGCCATGGACTGCATATTCTGTGAGCTGACCGACTCCTCCAACTACCCTGGCATCCCCATGACCTGTGGCGATGACAAGGAGTGCTTCATGGGCAACGGGATGGCCCCAGGCCTCAGCCCCATCATCAACAAAGGTACCATGGACATCAGTTTATACGGTCGCCTTGAAGAGCCTGTTTCCTACCAGGGCATCACCTACAGCCTCACCTTTACCTGCCGTTATGGCGAACTGTGTAACAGGGCCCCCACCCCCGCAGGCAGCCTGAAGGTGGGGGCCACCTGCCTGGCACTGGGCGTGCTGCTGCTGCTTCAATGACTGTGACCAGCATGGAGGGCAGGGCCTGAGACTGGTCTCAGGACTCTGCTGCTCCTTGTGACCCCTCCCCTTCCCCCCACCCCCTGAAATGACCAGAGGCCCTAGACAAAAGCAATAAAATAATAATGATGATAAAGCTGTACAGTACTTTTTCATGGGAATGATAGTGTAATACACTTTAGATATAAGTAATAGTTATCATGCTGTTATAGCTAAGAGGAGTGACTAGTTGAGGCAATTATCTGGATAATCTAGGACCAGAGGCCAGATTTCTTTAAACTGTGAATGGTGATGGCTTAAAAAAAATATAGGGCATAGTTGGCTGAACTGCATGTAGATTTAAAAAGTTATCTTTATTGTCGAAAGTATTACAGATGTCCCTCTTTGGGTTAATCTGAGACCAGACTGGGTGATGTTGAGGCCAGGATCCTAGTCTCAAGCAGCTCTATTTCTCAAGATGGTGTGGTCTCTGTGCCCGCGCTGGCCACCCAGGAGTGTCCGCGCTGGGAGCGGGGTTCCACTGTCTAAGACTGCCCAGTTTAGCAGCCCCTTAGAAGACCTGCAGAATCTAACTGTCCCTAGCTCATACACACACACACCACACATGTCCACACACTCCTCTGTCACTCCCTCGCGCTCTCACACTCTCTCCCTCCCTACCTTCCTGCTGGTCGCCATCATCTCTCTCTCCAAGTAGTCTCTACCACAGTTTTTTAATCCACTCATCTGCTGATGGGCACTTAGGCTGATTCCAAATCTTAGCTATGGTAAATTGTGCTGCTATGAACATAGGGATGCATATACCCTTTCTGATTGGTATTTCTAGTTTCTTGAGATATATTTTATTTAACCCTTTTCTTGCTTGTCCAGTTATTTGGTCACTAAAGACCAGCTCATACCTCAAAGGGCCTTCAAATCTGTACCTGCCTTCTTCATTCTTGCTGCTCCACCAGTTCCAGCCTTCACTCCCTGACCAGATCACTGTAGTTTGACTGCCCTTCCTTCACCATATTTCAGTTCATCTCAGGGTAATCTAGGACCTTTCAGAAACCTCCAGGGAGTCCTTCCACCTTCCCATTGAGTTCTTAGCTCGGGGATTAACTGTTTTTATTAGCCTGTCTAGTTAGTTTAGGTGGTCTGGGAAGCCATTCTCAGTTTTTAGATAATGGTTTTAAATGCATAAAATTAAACACAGTGTTGCAAAGCAAAGGACTGAATCCAAGAATACTCTATCCAGCAAGACTATCAATCAAAATTGAAGGGGAAATCAGGAGCTTTGCAGACAAAAAAAAGGCTAAGGGAGTTTATCCCTACCAAACCAGCAATGCAAGAAATGCTAAAGGGAATGCTGTAAAAAGAAGAAATATAAAGGTAAGAAAGAACACAGACACAAAAATAGAAATGACTACAAGCAAGTACCGTTCAATAACTTTAAATGTAAACGGACTAAATGCTCCAATCAAAAGACATTGAGTGGCTGAATGGATAAAAAGACATGACCCATATATATACTGTCTACAAGAGACACACCTCAGAACAAGGGACTCACACAGACTGAAAGTGAAGGGATGGAAAAATATCTTTCAGGCAAATGGAAATGAAAAAAAAAGCTGGGGTAGCAATACTTCTATCTGACAAAATAGACCTCAACGTGAAGGCCATAACAAGAGATAAGAAAGGCCACTTCATAATACTAAAGGGATCGATACAACAAGAGGATATAATCCTGATAAACATATATTCACCCAAATACATAAAAAAAACCTCCTAGAAGATAACAATGGAGAGATCAACAACAACACAATCATAGTAGGGGACTTAAACACACCACTGATATCACTGGATAAATCCTCTAGAAAAAAAAATTAGCAAAGAAACAGCAATCCTAAATGACTCACTAGATTAGAAGGACTTAATTGACATCTTCAGAACATTTCACCCCAAAGCCACGGAATATATGTTCTTCTCAAGTGCACATGGGACATTTTCAAAAATAGACCACATATTGGGTCCCAAGCAAAGTCTCACCAAATTCAAGAAGATTGAAATCATACCAAGCATCTTCTCAGACCACAATGGCATAATATTAGAAATAAACTACAATAAAAACAATCCAAAACACTCAAACAATTGGAAGCTGAATAGCATGCTACTAAATAATGATTGGGTTACCAATGAGATCAAAGAAGAAATAAAAAACACCCTGGAAACTAATGACAATAAAAGCACAACAATCCAAAATCTATGGGACACAATGAAAGCAATCCTGAGAGGGAAGTTTATAGCACTACAGGCCTACCTCAAAAAACAAGAAAAAATGGTAGTAAATCATCTAACTCTACAACTCAAAGAATTAGGAAGAGAGCAACAAGAAGAGGCCAGAGTGAGCAGAAGGAAGGAGATAAAGATCAGAGCAGAAATAAATGACATAGAGACCAAAAACACAATACAAAAAAATCAATGAAACCAAGAGCTGGTTCTTTGAAAGGATAAACAAGATTGACAAACCTCTAGCCAGGCTCATCAAGAAGCAAAGAGAGAGGACTCAAATAAACAAAATCAGAAATAAAAGAGGCGAAATAACAACGGACCCCACAGAAATTCAAAGAATTGTTAAAAAATACTATGAACAACTCTACTCCAACAAACTAGACAACCTGGAAGAAATGGACATATTCCTAGAAAAATACAATCTTTCAAAACTCAATCTGGAAGATTCTAAAAATCTCAATAGGCCAATAACTATGGAAGAAATTGAAGCCGTCATCAAAAAGCTTCCAGCAAATAAAAGCTCGGGGCCAGACGGCTTCACAGGGGAGTTTTACCAAACATTCAAGGAAGAACTAAAACCTATCCTCCTCAGACTATTCCAAAAAATTCAAGAGGAAGGAACACTTCCCAGCTCATTCTATGAAGCCAGCATCACCCTAATACCAAAACCAGATAGAGACAACACAATGAAAGAGAATTATAGGCCAATATCGATCATGAACATAGATGCCAAAATACTCAACAAAATTCTAGCAAATCGGATCCAGCAATACATCAGAAAGATCATACACCATGACCAAGTAGGATTTATCCCAGGGATGCAAGGATGGTACAATATCCGCAAATCAATAAACGTGATACATCACATAAACAAATTGAGAGATAAAAATCACATAGTCATATCAATTGATGCAGAAAAATCATTTGACAAAATTCAACACCCTTTCTTGATAAAAACTCTCAGCAAGGTAGGAATAGAAGGATCATACCTCAACATAATAAAAGCCATATATGACAAACTCACAGCCAACATCATAATCAATGGGCAAAAACTAAAACCATTTCCCCTAAGAACAGGAACAAGACAGGGATGCCCCCTCTCACCACTCCTGTTCAACACAGTACTAGCCATTGTGATCAGACAAGAAGAAGAAATAAAAGGCATTCAAATTGGAAAAGAAGAAGTAAAATTGTCCTTATTTGCAGATGACATGATACAGTACATAGAAAACCTTAAGGACTCCATCAAAAAATTATTAGACTTAATAAATGAATTCGGCAATGTAGCAGGATACAAAATTAATGCCAAGAAATCTAAGGCATTTCTTTACACCAATAGTGAACTTATAGAAAGGGAGACTAAAAAAGCAATCCCATTTACCATCGCACAAAAAAATTAAGATACCTAGGAATAAACTTAACTAAGGAGGTAAAAGACTTATATGCGAAAAACTACAGGACACTGAAAAAAGAGATAGAGGAAGACATAAACAGATGGAAGAACATACCGTGTTCATGGACTGGTAGAATCAACATCATCAAAATGTCCATACTACCCAAAGCAATCTATAGATTCAATGCAATCCCCATTAAATTACCAACAGCATATTTCACAGATCTAGAACGAACGTTTCAAAACTTCATCTGGAATAGAAAAAAACCTCGAATAGCCACAGCAATCCTGAGAAAGAAGAACAAAGTAGGTGGGATCTCAATACCAGATATCAAGGTGTATTACAAAGCCACTCTTCTTAAAACAGCTTGGTACTGGCACAAGAACAGACATATAGATCAATGGAATAGAATAGAGAACCCAGAAATCGACCCAAACCATTATGCCCAATTAATATTCGACAAAGGAGGCAAGAGCATACAATGGAGTCAAAACAGTCTCTTCAATAAATGGTATTGGGAAAATTGGACAGATACATGCAAAAAGATTAAACTAGACCACCAACTCACACCATATACAAAAATAAACTCAAAATGGATAAAGGACTTAAACGTAAGACGGGAAACCATAAAAATACTAGAGGAATCCACAGGCAGTGAAATCGCAAACATATGCCGAAGGAATTTCTTCTCTGATACTGCTCCTAGGGCAATGGAAACTAAAGAGAAAATAAACAAATGGGACTACATTAAAATAAAAAGCTTTTTCACAGCAAAGGAAACCATCAACAAAACAACAAGAAAGCCCACTGCATGGGAGAACATATTTGCCAATGATATCACCGATAAGGGTTTAATCTCCAACATTTACAGGGAACTCATGCAACTTAACAAAAGGAAGATAAACAATCCAATCAAAAAATGGGGAATGTACCTAAATAGACAGGTTTCGAAAGAGGACATACAGAAGGCCGAAAGACATATGAAAACATGCTCAAAGTCACTAATTATATGAGAGATGCAAATCAAAATGAAAATGCGGTATCATCTCACACCTATCAGAATGGCTATCATCAACAAATCAACAAACAAGTGTTGGAGAGGATCTGGAGAAAAAGGAACCCTTCTGCACTGCTGGTGGGAATGAAGACTGATGCAGCCACTGTGGAGAACAGTATGGAGTTTCCTCAAAAAACTAAAAATGGAACTCCCATGTGACCCAGTGATCCCACTTCTAGGAATATATCCCAAGAAACCAGAAACACCAATCAGAAAGGATATATGCACCCCTATGTTCATAGCAGCACAATTCACCATAGCTAAGATTTGGAAACAGCCTAAGTGCCCATCAGCATATGAGTGGATTAAAAAACTGTGGTACATCTACAAAACAGAATACTATGCTGCTGTAAAAAAGAAGGAATTCTTGCCATTTGCAACAGCATGGATGGAACTGGAGAGCATTATGCTAAGTGAAATAAGCCAGTCAGAGAAAGATAAATACCACATGATCTCACTCATTTGTGGAATATAGACAACAACATAGACTGATGAACAGGGAGAGATCCAAAGACAGAGAAACAGTGATCAGACTATCAATCCCCGGAGGGTAAGTATGGGAGGGTGGGGGTAAGGGGAAGAGATCAACCAAAGGACTTGTATGCATGCATATAAGTCAAACCAATGGACATGGACAACAGGGGGATGAGAGCATGAGTGGGGGGGGAGGTTGGGGGTTAATGGGGGGATGAGGACACATTTGTAATACCGTAACCAATAAAGAAATAAAAAAAAAACTGTGTTACATCTACACAATGGAATACTATGGCACTATAAAAAAGAAGGAACTTTTATCATTTGCAACAGCATGGATGGAACAGGAGAACATTTTGCTTTATGTTAAGCGAAATAAACCAGTCGGAGAAAGATAAATATCACATGATCTCACTCATATGTGGGATATAATGATAACCATAATTTGATGAACAAGAATAGATCCAGAGACAAATAGTAGGGGATGGGGGGGGGGGTTAGAGAGCAACCAAATAACTTGCATGCATGCATATCAGCATAACCAATGGACACAGACACTGGGGCAGTGGGGGCTTGCCCAGGGTGGGAATGGCTGGGGGGGTGTCAATTAGGGGAAAAGGAGACATATGTAAAACTTTAGACAATAAAAAAAGAAAAAGAAAAAAAAGATGTAGAACCTGGGGTGGGTAACTATTGAGAGTGATGCCGGGGTATTGTGAAGGTAGGGCAGGGCATAAATTTCAGGGCAGCAGTTGCTAACTGTTCCTGAAATCTTTCTCTTCTTCTTTGTAGATCCCAAACTAGACTTTGTTTCTCAGCCTCTCTGCTATTACCTGGGGCCACAGGACTGAGTTCTAGCCAGTGGAAGGTAAGTGCATGGGACGTGGGCCATCTTTCATGATAGACCTCCTGTTCTCTCCCCTTTTGGCTCCAGAATGTCTTCAGAAGGGCAATCTTGAAAAGTGAGTATTGAAGATAGAAGAGCCTTCCTGGCCACTGTGGGTTGACACTCCTCTCCCCCCCTCCCCCCCCCACACACTTAACAGTGACTAACATGTACTAGTACTAGTAACATGGACTGTTTACATAAGAAACAAATGTACTTCTTTTTTTAAAGCCATTTTATAGTCATACATTTGGAAGAATGTTTGATACAGCAGTTAGCCTAGCCTAATATATATATATATATATATATATGAAGTGTTTAAAGAGCTAAAAGCATTTTTATGAAGTAAAAAGATATGGGAATAATAAGAAAGTTGTCACCAAATTCTTTGAGTAGTACAGTCCCACATGTTATCTTGAGTGCAAATATAAACAGTGAGCCAATAAGTATTTTCTTTGTGACCTTGTCAAAGCATATTTTTGATCAGTAATGAAAACAGTAAGGCAGGGACGGGACTAGAAATTTGGTTAGGCTAAAGAAATTCAGCATATACCTAAACTAAGCAGAAAAGAGGTCAAGTTTCATAAGAAACTGGGAAAAAGAAAACTGAGACAAGTCACTTGGTTAAGGTGCTAAGAATCAAGTAGGTTCTAACATTCTAGATAAGCAGGTTTTGGGTTCCTAGAGCTCAGAGTGTTAGCAAGAGGAGCTCTGACATACCCAGAACTATGAAAATTGAATTCTGATTTAAGGCACCCGGAGTGAATAGGCAAGGGCTTATGGAAGGAAGGTCAGAGGCTGTTGTCTCTTAATCTCTAGAAATCTAGATGTGCTTACCCTTAGGATGTAAAAGGGCTAAGTCTTCCCTGGGCTCTAAGGACTCTTGCTCTGTATAATGGAAAAAGAGATAAGTCTTCAAGAGATTTTAAAAAAATATGGTGGTTCCATGGAATAAATCCAAGATCAAGTCAGACCCTGCTTGTTTCTACCCAGCATCAGGCCCAGGGCCATTAGGCCACAGCCTATTCCCTCTCATGCCTTCACCAATCCTAACCTGCCAGGCAATTCAGCAGAAGCTCACTCAGGGCCAGCACGGAAGAGGTGTGAGATGAATGTTTCTGCTGCCATTCTGGTAACTGGTGTGAGCTCTAGACTTCATCATGATATGATAATTCCTTCTGACACTTGTTTCAGGTTAAGAACCCTATTTCTTTCCATTAGATTTTGCAAATAATTTTCCTTATGCTGTTTCTTCACTGAGGTGATACATTTCTTCATCACAATTTTTGAAAATGTGCTGTGAAAAAAATACTGTGTGCTATCTGCAATAATTACTCTTTCCTTTGCCTTAAAAAAGTGTTCTAGGGGAAAAATGACAAGTACCATACAAGTTGTGAAAATGGGCATTTATGACTTCTGACAAGGCTCTCATAGCCCCTGGCTGCTCTGGACTTTACCAGCCACAGTTGCTAAGGACCTGCAGGTGGCAAGATCAGTCATTCCCAGCTCTAAATCAATGACCTTCTTACACCTACCCTAGAGTGTATCAGAACCTGGGCACCCACTAGCAGCAGACAGTGTCTGAGATGTACTTGAGCACTCACTACATGCCAGATACTGCTATACACAAGTCCAGTGTATTAATTCACTTAATTCTCATAACAACCCTATGAGGTTGGTATTGTTATTTCCATTTCGCATGTAAGGAAACAGAGGTCACCCAGATAGAAAGTGGTGGCCAAGTTATTATTCTTTGCCTGTTCTGGATTCTTTACAGCTGCTGTTCTTGAAGCAATGACTGTGTCTGATCTTGGGTGGATAAAAATCAGCCAGTCAAATATTGGGAGTTCTAGGTCCACCAGCACATGATCTCCTGCATTAGATTATTTTCTTATAACAATAAAAACAGCAGCAACAGCAACACTATCAGCAAACATTTAGCGAGGACTAACTTGTGTCATGCCACACAAAATATTAAGTTCTTTCCATATATTACATCAATTTAACTCTGGTATCCAGTGGGCATGAGTTGAGTTTCCTTGAGCTGCAGTCTCTACCATTAGCAACCTCCTTAGGTCCTCAGTCATTTAGGCTGGACTGCTCTGGTGGTGGTTTATAGCTCTGGGCCCTGATTGAACTGGAGTTAGAACTTGGTTTTGAACCCTGGGTACTTGCCATACTTTGCCCATTTTCTCTCCCTAAGAAACTGGACTCTAGTTGTTATCTAGGGATTGCTTCTCTCTGGATAAAACCCACCTTCCCCTCCCTTCCCATACTAAGAACCTGCCTGATACCCATCTTTTAGTTATTCACATATTAGTCCTATGTTTACAACTCCCCGTTGGCTGTTGTCTTTTGCATAGCCGGTCCCTTTCCTTGGGGACTTGCCTAATAGCCAGGACAGTCCCTGTAGCCTCCCCTCTCTACCAGTTAGCTGCTGCAGCCATCATGCCTCTTGTCAAAGCTAATATGGGTCATATCTCACATACCAACAGAATAGTTCCCTATCTATGATGTACACTAGGAAATGCCTGTAGGTGGGGACCTCATCTTCACTCATGTGTCTAGCACATAGAATATTCCTAATATGTGTTTGCATAATGAAGAAATGAATGAATAAATAATGGATATTGAAGGATATCAATCTTCATTTTCTCACCCCACTGTTAAAAAGGCAATACCTCAAAAAGCATATCAGCTCTAGCTGATAAACTGACAGAAAACTTGACACTGCAGGTTATATTTCTCCAGTAAAAGTTTCCATTACATAACTGTAATTAATTTATTCCAAGATAGTAGAAATGCATTGGTGCAGTATGCGTATGAGATGAAGGGGATTTAAAGAATACAATAAAAAGAGCAGTTGAATATGGTTAACATATTCTAACCCTGGGAAGATTAAGAGCTTTCAATTCATATAAAAACTGAAATATATATATATATATATATATATATATATATATATATATATATGGGGAAGGCTGATTATAATGAAATGCTATCACCATGCAAAAATTAGCACGGGGTATAAAATAGACAAACTAACAATGTGGCAATAGCTGGAGTGAAGTTATTTAAATGGAATTCCATAGAATAACTTTTTAGTTCCAAAATGGTCAAATCACACAGTAGTTGGAGATATAATTAAGAATTATGTTCTTAAAAATTGTGTAGCAGAAGTTAATTAATATCTATTTGGAGAGGTTGGAATTTTAATGAATCAGACACGACTCTGCAGAGAAATGCTCAATGTTGCCCTCTACTCCCATCATTCTCTGTTTAGCTAAATACTCAGCAGACAAGGGGCCTCCTGGTGCATGGAATCAAGTTTTACATTTGTGAACAGAAATAAAGCATCAATTGCTACTCTTTAGTACACTTGGATTGTTGTGGAAGGACCAGGAAATTTCTAGAACTCTACACTAAATTGAAAATGTGTGGATCAGTACGTTTTTAAAGCAATGCGTCATTTCCAAACTCTGGATTTTTCATTTCCTATTAAATTTGCTAAGTTATAAAGGGGTTTTAAAAAAATGAAGCCATACTCAGAAGTGGAATATATCAAAGAGATAAAAGATAAAAGTGTTGAAGTGGAGGGTTGGGAGTCTTGAGAAGAGCCCATCTGACCCCTCCTCCCAGTTGCCTCTGGGGCACCTTGAAGTACTTCTAGAATGCCTTGAAGCATGGTTTGAAAGCCACTCAACCTGGAGCAACCTTCTTACTTTTCAGTTGTGGTTACTAAGATTTAAGAAGTTAAGGGACCTTTACAAAATCACACAGACACAAGAATTGGCACAGAGAGAAGAAAGCAGAGGTGTTTTCATAGCACCCAACTTTGGTGCCTTTGACCTCACTTTGTCATTGCCCTATCCCCAGGAGCAGTGCTACTCAATGTCATTGCCCTGTCCCCAGGAGTAGTGTTACTCAATGCCATTGCCCCGTCCCTAGGAGCAGTGCTATTGGATGGTCCATGGGTGGTCAGTATGAGCATCATCTGGGAGCTGGTTGGAAATGCAGTCTCAGGCTCCTCCACAGACATGCTAAGTCAGGATCTCTGGGGCAGGCCCCAGGAACCTGAATTCCAGCAAGGTCTCCAGATGATTCTGAAGCACCCTGAGACTTGAACATCCTCCTGCCTTGCCTTTCTTTCTGGCCCTCACTCTCCAACTCCCAAGCTCAAGAGTAGTGAATGTTTAAATTATTCGGAAAGAAAATGTTGTCCTGAAGAAAAAGAAAAGAAGTCAGGGGAGGAAAGGAAAGAAAACTACCCCAGAGCATTAATCCCTCACCTCAGGATCCATTTCAGTCATTTTTTTTTTCAATGTAAGCATCTTTGTTTAATGGTGGCATTATGAAAAGGACTAATACATTCTGCTTGTCTTCATTCTTGTTATGTCAGCTTTTGTATGGGTAAACTGGAAAATCATTTTTTTTTTTTTTTAGAATTACATGTCTTCCTGTTTCTTATACAACATCTATATATATAAAAGCCTAAGTGACTGGCCGACTGGCTGACCAGCCAGTAGCAATGACATGCACTGAGCACCAGGGGGCAGATGCTCAATGCAGGAGCTACTGAGTGACAGCAACTTTGCAGAGTGCCCTCTCTTACTCCAGGACCTCTCAGGGGATGTCAGACTGTCAGTTTCAGCCCAATCCCCAAGGCCAGGCCAAGGGACCCCATCTGCCAGAGGGACCCTGCTCACTTCGCAGATGCCCTTCAAGCCCAGTCCCTCCCCAGGTGTGGCTGGCTGGGGAGGGACTGGGGGAGGTTGGCTCCAGGGCATGTCTGGCCCGTCTCACTCAGTTCTGCCCTGCTGGCCACCTTCTAATTAATTTACTTTCAATGTGCATGAATCCATGCACCGGGCCTCTAGTCTCTATATATAAAAGCCTAAGCAACCCACTGACTGGCAAACTGGCCAACCAGCCAATAGCTATGATGTGCACTGATCACCAGGGCGCAGATGCTCAATGCAGGAGCTGCTGAGCTGCGGTGACTTGGCAGGTGTGGTTCTTGGGTGCCACCTGGAACCAGAGAGGAGGGAGCCCGATTCCATGGTGTGTCACCCAAGAACTGCCCTCTCACAATCCAGGACTCCTCAGGGGATGTTGGAGAGATGGTTTTGGCCCGATTCCCACAGGCCAGGCCAAGGGACCCCACCAGTGTATAAATCCATGCACCGGGCCTCTAGTTTATTAGTTTATTATATAAATTGGATATTTAAATAGAAGGGTTAGTGCATGCAGCTATGTAACACACAAAAGACAGTATGCAAACACGAACACAGAAGTAGTGAACTTTTAAAAAAGGTATGTCTCTTACTTTATAAAAGATATGCCATTTAGATTCTCACAAATAAAATCATATATGAATTTGCTACTATTTCAAAGTCATCTCTGATATCATGAAAGCCCATGACAATGAGGAGGGTATGGATTACTTAAATTGTGTGGAATAAGGAAACTATGTGAAAACAACATTTTCATGAACACAAAGAGATAGAGTAATTAAATGCAATCTTATTGATTTGTCCTTATCTGCTCCTCTTTTAAGAAAATATATATTTCACTCATTCATTACTTTAAGTTAAAATAAATGATTTTCTGCCTCTTCTAAAAAACATCTTTGGAGTAAAGATGATCTGAAGTATCACAAACTCTTGATTGAGAGTAAGTGCCCTGAAGGAATGGATTATTTTAGAATGTGAAAAAATAGCCAAGGTCCATGTTTAGTTATTTTTGCTTTGAATAGAAACCTAGTGCAGTGTGTAAGAATATAAAGCTATTCCCCCATGGAAAAATTCTGTATGCTTTTTCAAATGAACCCTTGAAGTCAGTATTTTAACTCTGTTACTGAGAGAACTATGTATGTGTTAGGTTTCCTAAATGGGATTCTCTGTTCTCAGAACAATCTTTCTGAAGCCACAACAAACAAATAGAATTCAAAGTTCTTTTGCCTGATATACTCTGACTATGCCCTCTTTCATAAAATACATCACCTAGTTTTTATGTTTCTCTGCACATTATATATTGCTAGAAAAGATATATTTCTCCTAATTTAATCTAAAATGCATGATTAAAAATCTAAATGAATATTGTAAATACAAATCACATTTATAAATTCATATGTATGAAATCATGATTTAACACAGCATAAGTTCCTCTAGATCAGCGGTTCTCAACCTGTGGGTCGCGACTCCTTTGGGGGGTCGAACGACCCTTTCACAGGGGTCTTCTAAGACCATTGGAAAACACATATATAATTACATATTGTTTTTGTGATTAATCACTATGCTTTAATTATGTTCAATTTGTAACAATGAAATTGGGGGTCACCACAACATGAGGAACTGTATTGAAAGGTCGCGGCATTAGGAAGGTTGAGAACCACTCTCTCGATATTTAAAAATAATTTATGGTTTTTTTTTACTTCATAAATCTTTGATAACAGCATTGCCTCTGAACAAGAGATTGTGTGGGGTTATACAGTATTTTCAACTCAAAGTTACAGTGTTTGGTTTAATACATATACTACGCCATAGGTTGTGGTTGAGATTATTTTGAAATCTCTAAACTGCTCAGCAAGCGAAAACAAGCAATGAAGCCCACTTCTAGCTCATCAGTGCTTGGCTTTGAGTTATCTAAGCTATACATCAAGGAAGGTGAGAAAGAACATTTGCCACTCTCTGGGGTGGCATTTGAACCTCCGGAGTCCCCTGGAGATTGAGCCAATTTATCTCCCACCATACTCTGCCATCAACCCTCCACTGGCATGGAATCCACAATGGAAATGTGCCACACTTTTTACTCCAGTCCTTTTATATACACCCGCCCTCTTCATATTCTTTTTGGAACTGAATTAGTCACTGTTTCAAAGAATGGGGGCCCTGTGCTAGGGAAGGGTGGGGAATAATGACAAGCAAGTCCATTTGTTTGAAATAAAATGGTCAGAAACAGAACAATAAACACACAAGTCTGCTAGAACAGGCTTTCAGTTTATCAACACAAAGAATTTTCTTCATTACTTTCTTGGGCATCAGTTGTATTTAAAGATAGAGTTGCTAATAATTTCCTTTCCCCTTTACTTGTTTAATTATACAATCGGATATTAAAGCATTTGGCCAAACATCTTGCCCAATTTTAAATATTTTATTTTTATTTTAACTGCTTCCAATACAGATTGAAAATCTTGATAAGTACCCAATAAAGTATGGCTTAATACTACACAGGTTATATATACATACATAGTATACTATCTCCAACTTGTAACTATGTCCACCAAAGCCCCAAAGTAACAATATCTGTGCCCATCAAGGTGTCTTGGTCTCAGTTCCCACTAAAACAAAAAAGGATTTGGGTACAAGTAGTTTATTTAGGAGGTGATCCCAGGAAACACTGTGGGGAATAGAAAAGTGAGACGGGAAGGGGAAGGTTTAGCATCAACCTATGAACAAGGAGGTCATGGTTGATTCCTGGTTGGGGCACATACCCAGGTTGGGGGCTTGATCCCCAGTGTGGGGTGTGCAGGAGGCAGCTGATCAATGATTCTCTCTCATCATTAATGTCTTTCTCTCTCTCCCTCTCCCTTCCTCTCTGAAATAAATAAAAATTTATTTAAAAAAATTATCCCAGTGAGTGGAAAGAGGATTGGGGTTTCTACTAATCTGCTCTTATTCCTTATTGCTTATTGGTTGAGGTTTACTCCAGTCAATAAACTAAAATTTCTGGCCTGGCCCACGTGTCCACCTACCACCCTGAAGCTAAGGGGATAGGGACAGGAAATCTACAGTGTCTGCTCTACATAATATCAGATGTTACCTCCAAGCTGTAGCCACACACAGTATACAGGATCTTGTACTGCAAATGACAACAAAACAAACAGATGCACACACTGTATGCAAGATTTGATTGGGTTTGAAAAACTTCCTATATTTATTTGCATATAAACTACATTCATCCCTCAAATTTTAAAGTAAAATCCTACCTATGGCTAGAAAACTGTGGCATAGAAATTTCTTAGTTTTAAAAGATGTGCTTTGGGTTCAATTCCTACTACAGGTACCTAAAACCACTTCTGTTTCAAGGGCTTGCAAAGCCAAAACAGCAAGTCTCAAAACTCAGTGCATTTCCATAATTGGCTGTTCTGTATTTACAAGCAAAAACGAAATGAGTAATTATAATACAATGTGTGAACTCATGAAAGAGGAGAATTTTCCTTAAAAAACATGTTAATGTTAAAGTTCTGTCACTCAACAATAAAGGACAAAAAAAATCATTGACATATAATCCAAGGTCTGAAGTTCTTTTATAGTTAACATCATGAAGGCCCTCTTCACATGACATTTTATGTTATTCCCATAAGACTGTAAACAGTATCTGAATGTGCATGGTATCTCAGATTCATTCCCAGGAACAATTGCCCATACAATCCCTGTCCTGCATATGGCAACTTCTGGATCCTCCCTCAGAACTGCCTCGTACCTGTCAGATGCTAGGCAGGAGAAGGCATGACAGCCAGGATGGCCCTGGAGAAGGAGACAAATCATTGTATCCTCCCTTTAGTAGGATGCTCAGGTCCCACAAGCCCAGTGCCTGTTCAACTAGGCTGCTCCCTCCAGTCCAACTACTGCTCTCAGTCTCATACTCAGAATGTTTTGCTTGTGAACATCAGAGCACAAAATGGCTTATCTGAAACAAATGAAGATTCTGGACTTTGGAGCCAAACAGAATCTCATCTCAGCTATGTGACCTTTCGCAAAATTTTTACTTGTTTCCCCATCTGCAAAATGGAGATGGTAATAGTACCTTCCTCAAAGTTTGCTGTGATGTGTGTACAGTGCTTAGTACTTAGTACTCAAGAAATGCTAGCTGCTGCTATGATTATTATTATTAAACAACGAGGGAAGGAAGCAAGCTACTGCACAGGAGGGCTCCTGGGAAACTGGAAAAAGGCTTAGGGAAATCTAACAAGCAAAGAGAGTAAAAAAAAAAAAGAACTGTTACCATTTGCAACAGCATGGATGGAGCTGGAGAGCATTATGCTAAGCGAAATAAGCCAGTCAGAGAAAGATATATTGCATCACATAATCTCACTCATTTGTGGAATATAATGAACAACATAAACTGATGAACAAAACCAGATCCAGAGACATAGAAGCATCAAACAGACTGTCAAACTTCAGAGGGAAGGCAGGGGAGAGTGAGCGGGGGTGCGGGGTAAGAGATCAACCAATGAACTTGTATGCATATAAGCATAACCAATGGACACAGATAACAGGGGGACGGAGGCCTGTGTTGGGAGGCGGGGGCAGGCTAGAAGGGGTCAATGGAGGAAAAAGGGGACATATGTAATACTTTCAACAATAAATAATTTAAGAAAAAGAGAGAGCTTTCCCTTTCTCTAGAGCGCTGGTTTTCACATTGCGGTCCCAGGACAAAGTTAACACCGAGGGAAAACTTGTTAGAGATGCAAATTGTCAGGTTTCACTTCTGACCAACTGAAACAGACACTCTGGGGATGGGGTCCAGCAGTCTGTGTTTTAACAAAACCCCCAGGGGATTCTGATGCATGCTCAACTTTTGAGAACCACTGCTCTAACTGCATAACAGAAAGGGTAAAGGCTGAGCTGAGTTCAGTTAAGAAGGAACATTAACATCCTGTCCTCTTCTGGGCATTTCCATCATTTGATTTTTTTCATCTATATTTTTCACTTATACACCATCCAGTCCATGGGTGGGGTCTTTTAAAGATGGAAGCAGTTAACTACCTTTCGAAGTGTGGTTTGTACTCTGTCCAAAGCCAGAGAGACACTAGAAAGACTCTTCCCAGGCCATTTTGACTCTTACTGTTTGTTTTAAATATATTAGTACATAAGAATATATAATTACTTTAGTGTGTTAACAATTATCATATAAACAAGCCAATCAGAATATCATGTAATTGACATCCACAGCCATTACCTTTCAGTTTAAAAAGTGACCACTAGCCACTCTTCAAATCGAATTAGAAAGCCTACACGGTTGTGTGATAAAGTGTATGCATTAATATAAAAATCAGACTTCAAGTCTTAAGCTTTGTAGAATAACATTTTCTCAGCCATATGTTTGACATCTGTAAAGACACAACTTTCTACTGCTGAGAAATTTGTTTACAGTGGAATCTTATTTTAAGTATTGTCCTTCATTTAAAATCTTAACATTATTACATATGTCCTTTTGATTTTAAATGCATACATATTTACATAAAATGTAGTCATTTCTCCCACTTCTTCATTGTTGAAATTGCCTTCACCAACAGTTATGCAGTGTCAAGATGGGAGCAGAATGTGTGGGAGCAGACATTTTTTGCAGTCAAGCTTTGCTAAAATATGCATCTATTCACAAATTACCAATGAAATAATACATGTTTCTAAGAAAGAGTGTGGAAAAACTGGCTGTTGAAAATGCTTCCCCTAATTCCCACCTATGTTAGAAGGAGAGAATATGAGAATGAGAAGACCTTAGTTTGGGCTCAACTTTGGCTAGACTGGATTACTAGGAATAAAAAGAAAACAAAAAAACTGATGGTGGTTTTTCTACCAAAAGTCCAATGTAATTGTCCTGGGATGCAGCCTCTGCATAGTTAAGCTCCCCAGGTGATTCTGATGGTCATTAGAACAACTGCCTTAGAAGTGGTTCGCAACCTTGGCTGCACATTAGAATCACCTGGGAATCTTTTTAAAATCCTGATTTCTGGGCTTCATCCTCTGGAAATTCTGTTTCTTTGTTACTAATGTTGTGGCCCCACCCCATAACAAAGAAACAGAATTTCTGGAGGATGAGGCCCAGAAATCAGGATTTAAAAAAGATTCCCAGGTGATTCTAATGCACAGCCAAGGTTGAGAACCACTGCTCGAATCTAACCACTTCACATTTTAAAAATATGGCTATAATCTGTACTATCTGGTAGCTGGTGGGGAGAATCACCAGTGCTGGTCCTTGGTATTTCTGCCCATCCAGATGCTGGTTCTAGTTTACATTAGGATTTTCTTAAAAGAGCCAGGCCAGGCAGTGACCCTGAGTTCCTTTCCCTATGTGTCTTAGTCCATTTGGACTGCCATAAAATCATACCACAGGCTGAGTAGCCTCTAAATAACAGAAATTTACTTTTCTTGGTTTTGGAGGTTGGGAAGTCTAAGATCAAGACACCAGCATGGTTGCATTTAATGAGGGTCCTCTTCCTGATTTATACTTGGTGCCTTCTCATTGTGTCCCCACATGGTGGGAGGGAAGGGGTCCTCAAACTTTTAAAACAGGGGGCCAGTTCACTGTCCCTCAGACCATTGGAGGGCCGGACTATAGTTTAAAAAAAAAACTATGAACAAATTCCTATGCACACAGCAGCAGCAAAAACACCCGGCAGCCCAGATAAATGTTTTCAGCGGGCCGCATGTGGCCCCCGGGCCGTAGTTTGAGGACCCCTGTGCTAGGGACTTGTATGGTGCCTCTTTTTAAAGGGTATTATTCCCATTCATGAAGGTTCCACCTTCATGGCTTAAGCACCTCTCAAAGTCCCCATCTCCTAAAATCATTACATTGGGCATTAGGATTTCAGCATGTGTTTTTGTGGACACAAAAATTTACACCATAACATCATGCAAAGTAATATCTGAAATGTTATAATTTTCATACAAAATGAACCAGTATTGAATACTCATTCACTCATCCCACTGAGTTATTTATTCACTCATGCATTAATTAATTATTCATTATGTGTGGATGTATAAAAGTACAAACAAGTATAAAAAGACCCCAAGAAGCTTATACTCTAGAAGGGAATACAAATTTATGGACAATTAAAACACCATACAACAAAGGATAAGATAAATGTGCTGAGGTCACACATTGAAGATGCACAGGTCCCAGTTTGAAATGCCCAGGAATCTTTGTATGAGCTGCTGTATAAGGAGATTACAATCTAGCCAAGCAAAGGTGCAAAGGGAGGAACAGATTGTTCCTAAGAGAGGGACCATGCATGGAGAGGCAGAAACAAGAAATAAGGATATTTTATTTGCTTGTGGAGTTCAGTAAAGGGAGATAATGCTTGCGGGGTCACATGGAGTGAGACCATGAAGGGTCATGTAAGCAGTTGAATGCTGGTAAATAAATGGTAGATAACTGGCTCTGAGAATCTAAGGAGCCCTAATTGTAGCATTTGCCAATTTCTGTGGAGATAACACTTCCATTATGGTGGATTTCAAGCTACCAATTTGATGTCACGGAATGAGGAGTTCAGTGGAAAGAGAAGCACACAACTGGCTTTTAGGACCAGCTCCAACACACCATTGTAAATTTATAAACAACTTTTATCCTGAGAGCAACTGGGAGCCATTGAGGGTTTAAATCAGGAGTAAAGGAATAATACATGCTTACTATTGGGACCTAAGTAGTGGTGCATTTTTTTGGCATATCTATATGCTGATACTTCTGACTAAAGATAGATATTCATGAAACTCCTGGCGAAGGTGCAATCTCAGGTAGTGTAGATTAATTAAAGCCAGCTAGCCCAAATAACTATCATTTATTGAGTGCCTACGTGGCAAATACAGCAGGTCCTTGAATAACATCATTTTGTTCAACATAATTTTGCTATAATGTTGATGAGATGCCATAGGAACTTACCTCTTGTTTATATCAATTAACCTATGGTAAAACTGGTTTCATTATATGTAATTTTACTTAAAGGTGTACAACCTATCAACAATATTAAGTGAGGACTCCCTGTACTATGTTTGTGAGGGGTTCCACTCTACCCCATATTTCTCTATAGAATAAAACAGACTATTAAAACAATATTTGAAAACAAAAAAGTCTTCAATCCAACCACCCAATAATACATTAACATATTAGTTTTCTATGTTAACTTATAGCCCTTGCCCAGGCATATATTCAATGGTTATATATTTGTGGTAATATTTATATTCTACTTTTTTATGTTTATACAATTTAATAATTTTTTCCTCTTATTTTTCTTTCACTCTCTTTGAGTTGTTACCTTTCAGTATCCTGGTATACTAGTATATCTTTCTGTTCTTCCATCATGGTCATGTAATCCCATAGGATCAATTTTGCTTTTTTATTTTTAAAATGGGTTAATATGTTTATTAAAACTTGCTTTGCTGTTAAGAAGATATCATGGCTATATGATCAGAACAGCACACATAGATCTAATTAATAGAATGTGAACAAAAAAGGGACTGTGTACTAAACCCAACAAGCTGGGGGAGCGGGGTGTCAGGCCTGACAGGCCCAGTGACCACACAGGATAGTCTGATCATAAATTCCTAACTGGGCAGGTCATGGCGGGTAGTCATGTCCCAGGCTTATAGCTTCCTTAGTAAAGGTCCATCTTTACATTAAGCGAGCCATGCCATTGTTCTTATGCATCTAGGATAACATGACAATATTTCTTGAGCGCTTACTGTTTGGTAGGCATTGGTCCAAGCACTTTACACATATTAAGATATTTAATTCTCACAATAACAACCATATGAAGTAGGTATTTTCATTACTCTCTCAGCTTTACAATGGAAGAAATGGAGACACAAATATATTAAACTTTCTCCCAGTTACTAGGCTAGTTAAAAATAGAGCCAAAGTTCAAACCCAGACAACAGTGGGATCCTACTTAGTAAAACAGCTTAGAAATCATGAACGAAGTAAAAAGAATGATTTATAAAAAGCAAACAGGGGTTACAATATAAAAGTATACAGACTATTTAGAGTTGGTAAATATTTTGACATTTTGATTTTGCTTTCATTTTACTAGTATAGTCTCTACATATGTAATACTTTTTGTAATACTTTAAGCAATAAAACAAAATTTAAAAAAATAAAATAAAATATTAAAACTATAGCTTTTTTATTTGTACTGTGCAATAAAAACAAAACAAAACAAAGAAAAACCAAATAGTGATCCGGTATTTACTTTAATATAACATTAGCATTTGCACTGAGTTTATGCAAACAAATTCCTTCTGTCCTTATTTTTTTAAATTAAATTTAATGAGGAGTCCCTATTTTTGATTATTGGTTTAATTTAGTTCAAGTTCCTGATACAAACTGTTAAAAGAAATCATGAAAGACTCTGAAATGATTAAAAGATTACTGTATGTCTTTTCAATGGAATCCTATACGTTGTCTAACAAAACCTTAAGGAATTATCTGATTCTTTTAAGGGTCTGCATGTTAGTCATTGTGCAAATGTATTTGTCTCATGCAATGCAATTGATTTTTCTATGAGGATAGTCACCAGTATTGCATCTGTTATCAACTTCTTATTAGCTTCTCTGATTGTTTATATGTCTGTTCTTCAGACTCTCCTTTGCACCAGTTGTAACATCTTACTGATTCTTGCATTAGTTAATGACTTAACACAATGTTTTCACATATTCATTTTATATTTCTATACGAGTCATGATTTCAACATTTTAGAATATTAGCTTTTTGTCAAAACACAAACAACAATACCATCTGTTCACTCATTATTCTGCTTATAAAAGGTACCTATGTATTTGACCTTTTGCCAGGTGCCTGAGATGCAAATTCTAATGATAATATTTTATATATCCATGGTACATTTATTTAAACATTTTAAATAAACACTGCTACAATACTATTAACACAATTATAGACTTTATTCAGATGTCACAAGTTTTTCCACTAATTTCCTTTTTCTGTTTCAAGATCCAACCCAGGATCTCACATTGCATTGAATCACCATGTCTTTTTGGTCTCCTCTAGTCCTAAAGTTTCTTAGCTTTTTCCTGTTGTTTTTTTTCCCTTGACCCTGAGAATTTTGAAGAGGACTAGTTAGGTATATTGCAGAATGTCTCTTTTTCTTAATTTCTTTCAATTACAGTTTATATTCAACACTATTTTGTATTAGTTTCAAGTATACAGCATAGTGGTTAGACAATCACATACTTTACACAGTGATCGCCCTGATATTTCAAGTACCCACCTGGCACCATACATAGTTATTCCAATATTATTGACTATAGTCCCGATGCTGTACTTTACATCCTGTGACTATTTTGTAACTGCCAATCTGTACTTCTCAATCCTTTTACCTTTTTCACCTAGTTTCCCAACCCCACTCCTTCCTGGCAGAATGTCTCTTAAGTTGTGACTGAAGTTTCCCCATGGTTAGACTGGGGTTACAGGAATTGCCCTTCTCATCACATTGCAAGCACAGGAAGATTTTTAAAGTTACTTAAGCTCCTTAACAAAGGAGTTTGCTCTCTTGTTTCTTTTGGGACTCTTGTTGCAGGGGGCTTTCACGCTCCTGCATTTGCCCACATGGCCCATGGCCATATGGACCCCACACACATGGACTAATGGACTGAAACTAGTCTAATGCTACACCAGACCCAGCTCCACCATGTAACAGAAACTTTGGACACTGGCTCTGCTTCTAGCTCTACTGAATCCCCAGCTGCACATTTTCCAGGACTGGACTAAGGGAAATGGGCCTTTGCAAACCCAGGGATGCAATTCCATGCAAATAAAAATCACTCATCCTCCAGTGTGAATCTCAGAAAATTCATTTTCTCGAGATACCATAAGGACCCGACCCGCCAGCACTCAGTGGACTTCCCCCGATGGACACCCCGCTTTCACCAATAATAATGTTATATTAGGGGGGACATGATATCAATATAATTATCATTGGTGATGCTAAACTTGACCACTTATTTAAGGTGGTGCCTGCCAGATTTCTTCTCCATTATAAAGTTATTATTTCTCCCTTTCTATATTCTTTGAAAGCAAGTCATCAAGTCTAGCTCACACTCAAGGGGGAGAGAAATATATATATATATATATATATATATATATATATATATATGAATTGTTCTATAAAGAAGATTTGTCCCTCAAATATGGTTTTTCAATAAACAGAGAAAACATTATTATCTGACTGGCTGTGTGGCCAATCTCATTTTTGTTCTGTTCTAAATTCATAAACTGGCTTTTGTTCTTTACAGCCTATTGCAAGTTTATGTTTATCTTATGTTATCATTAATTTATTTGTTTAGTTAACAAAATATTTTTTTGGTAGGTTCTGGCTTTCAAGACTAATAGATTTTCCCACATATTTCTATGGTTACAAATTGTACCAGCACACTGGGAAAGAAACGAGCTGACAGTACATGTGTCACTTTGAATCACTGGGTATCCTACAGGGAATATTGAGTTACTTAAGCTTCAAAGAAAGATGTGACAGTGGCTAATCATATATTAGATTCAGATTTTAATGTTCTCACAGCTTAGGTGGCCCATCAATTTTTATGTTAAGTTTTTTGGTAAGTTCTCCAACAATTTTTCTGAACAAGTTTGCTTTCAATGCAAGACTAATCTTAAGCTCGATTAAAATGTTAAGGGGGCTGTCATGCCATTTATATTATCCTTTATGAAAAACATCAATACTTTAATAGACTTCCTTGGTATACTATTTTGAGAAATTCAATAGGATTGTTAAATAAAGCCAAATTTCCCATCAGATTCCTGTCTTTTATATGTATTTTTCTGACAAAAATATAAAATAAGATGAAGCAATGAGCTGCATGACAAAAGATTTAATTTTTTTGCGTAGAATACAGCTTTACACATTACAGTGTTCTGAGCTAAGAGTGGAAATTTGCCTTAGAGAACTGTTAATTGTCTGAGTCCTGATGCCTCAAATTTAGCATGTTACTCATCCTCTGTTATAACACAAAATTCTTTTACAATAAGTTTTTCTAAGAATCTGTCATCCCTACTAGACTATGAAGTCTGATTTCAAAGATTGTGAAGATATAAGTCATATTTATGTCCTCAGTTCATTACATCATACCTGGCACACAGGCACACTAGCCACATTTTAAATGTTCAATAGCTGCAAGTGACTAGTGGCCACAGTACTGGATAGCACAGATATGAAATATTTTCATCATTACAAAGAATTCTATTGGAGAATGCTGGTTTGGAGAAACATTCTTCAACCTTAGCACTACTGACATATTGGACCAAATAATTCTTTATTGTGGGGGGCTGTCCTGTGCATTGTAGAATGTAAAGCAGCATCCCTGGCCTCTACCACCTAGATGCCCGCAGCACTCCCCACCTTCAATATGACAACAAAAAATGCCTTGAGACATTGTTATATGTCCTCTGGGGATGAAATTGTCCCTGGTTGAGAATTGCTGAGTTAGAGAACTACTTCTTGAACTACAGTCCTGGAAAACCTTAAGTTGCTAAGACTTATTCTTAGGGATTGCTAAAAATTGCTTTCTTTAAAAAAGGATCCACATACAACTTAAATGTTTTATGTAATTGCATAAAGCAATGCTGTTTAATAAAATAAAATTTATTAGAGTATAACTGTGCTATAGTAATGAGAAGCGACCTTTCTCCAATTTCTCTTAATCAACATACTTCAGACCCATCTAAATAGAATTCTTGCTCATGAAGCAACCATCACAGGGTCTTCCTTAGATCTGTGCATTCAAATAAAAGAAGATAACTCTAGTTGGTTTCGCTCAGTGGATAGTGCGTTGGCCTGAGGCCTGAAGGGTCCTGGGTTCGATTCCGGTCAAGGGTACATGCCTGGGTTGTGGGCTTGATCCCCAGTAGGGTGCATGCAGAAGGCAGCCAATCAATGATTCTCATTATTGATGTTTCTTTCTCCCTCTCCCTCTCCCTCTCCCTCTCCCTCTCCCTCTCCCTCTCCCTCTCCCTCTCCCTCTCCCTCTCCCTTCCTCTTTGAAGTCAATAAAAACATATTTAAAAATAAATAAAGCAAAATATCCTCACCACTTCAGTGCACACTTTCTGGCTTCAAACTGTGAAGACTCACATTATTTTTCTCTGATGGTTTTCTCTGGCCACAAAAGCCTTTTTCTTGCCATGGTGGCATGCCGGAACTGCTGGTAAAATTACTTCCCCTTGAAAGCAGTCTTCAACCAATAACTATCAGGAGTTGGTATATAAATATCCCAGTTGCCTTGTCACTTGGGTAGGATAACTCGGAAGCACAGGCTTTTACTATACCCAGAGTTTTCTCAGTGGAGTAAGTTCCAGTAGCCTAGTGGTAGTCACTTGATAATGCATCGTTTACTGTATGCCTTCTCTTCATTGTATCACTTCCTCTCTAAATATCTATGGATATTTTGTTTCCCACCCAAGTGAATTCTTGTCTCAGGGTCTGCATTGACTCAGAGTTTGCATTAAATTCTTGACTCTGGGTCTACTGCTGGAGAATCCAGAATACAATATGTTTATTAACTCAATAACTATTTATTCAAATAGGTATTGAGCCTCTTACTGCATTGCTAGCTGGTACAGGTGCTTTCCTGTAATTAGAATAAATGAATATGCTACAATTAGAACAGGTACCTTTTAAAAAAGTAACTAATATTAATTTATTTTTAAACATCAACCAAGGGACTTGTATGCATGTATATGAGCATAACCAATGGACACAGACAGTAGGGAGGTGAGGGCATGTGCTGGGGGGTGGAAGTGGCTGGGGAGAGGTCAATGGGGAAAAAGGAGACTCGTAATATTTTAAACAATAAATAATTTAAATTAAAAATATCCTCCCAATTTTCTTTTTTTGGAGGTAAAATTTATGTAATATTAAATTAACCAGGTGAACAATTCAATGACATTTTGTACATTCACAATGCTGTATAACTAATCTCTTTATCTATTTCCATCACTCCAAAATAAAACCCTATACAGTAGGTCCTCGGGTTACGTCAGAGATCCGTTCCTACAGTGTGGCGTAATGCGATTTTCACCGTAAGTCGGAACCCACCTACATAAGCACCTACGTTACTCACATGGAGCACATACACAGCAGTAATGAAGAGAAACAGTAAAAAAAAATTTAAAAGAAAGATAACAATTCCTGACCTTTATTTGTGGTAAATAAATAATAAAAAACATAAAGCACATATGTACATATGTCGAAATGACCGAACTTTTTTTTAAATAAATAAATGGGAGATGGTGATTTAATCACAAAACGACATATGTCAAGTCCAATGTAACCCGAGTACTGTCTGTACTCATTAAGCAGTGACTCCCAATTTCACCCTCATCATGCTCCTAGCAACCACGACTCTGCATTTCATTTTTATGGTTTTACCTACTCTGGATATTTCATAAAAATGGAGTATGTGCCCTTTGGAGTTTGTCTTCTTTCAGTTAGCATAATGTTTTCTAGGTTTATGCATGTATCAGAACTTCTTTCCTTTTATGGTTGAAGAATATTTCATTATATGTATACATATCACAATTTCTTTATCTATTCACTGACTGATGCATATCTGAGTTGTTTCCACTTTTTGGCTATTCAAATAGCTCTGCTAAGAGCATTCACATACAAGGACTAGTTTGAGCACCTGTTTTCAATTCTTTTTGGTATATATCTAAGACTAAAATTACTGGGTATGTTTAATCTATGTTTAGCTTTTTGTGGAATAGCCAAACTCTTTTCCACAATGGCTGATCCATTTTACATTCTTAGTAGCAATGTATAAAGGTTCCATTTTCTCCATACTCACCAACATGTATTTATTTATTTATTTATTTATTTATTTATTTATTTATTATTTACTTACTTACTTACTTACTTACTTACTTATTTACTTATTTATTCATCATGTCCATCTTCATGTTTGTGTGGGTGTGTGAGAAGTGGTATCTCATTGTGGTATTGATTTGCATTTCCTTAATGACTAATGATGTTAAACATTTTTTCATGTACTTGTTGGCCATTAGT
This sequence comes from Myotis lucifugus, assembly GCF_000147115.1. NCBI lineage: Eukaryota > Metazoa > Chordata > Mammalia > Chiroptera > Vespertilionidae > Myotis > Myotis lucifugus. Next base: position 8,963,058 of record NW_005871068.1, read on the forward strand.
ATATATTCTTTAGAAAAATGTCTATTTAAGTCCATTGCTCATATTTTAATTGAGCTGTTTTGTTGTTTGTTATTTTTTTGTTTAAGCTGTAAGAGTTCTTTTATATTCTGGATATTAGATAGTACTCAAATACATTAGAGGCCTGGTGCATGGGATTTGTGCACTGATGGGGTGTGTGGCCTGTGAGGATCAGCCTGCTGTGGGAGCACCGCTCATCCACATCTGCCGAGCAGCTGTGGACCCGCCCTCTGGGTGGCTGCTCCCTGGTCTGGCATTTACTGTGGAGCTGGAGCACTCGCCTCTACAGGGGACCAGGTTGGGGCTGGGCCTAGGGACAATAGCACTGAGAGGTGGCAGATAGGCCTCAGTCCCACAGTGGCCAAGAACTTGCCTCCCAGCCTCCAGGGTGAGTTCTACAAGCCTGCTGCAATGCGGGTTTCTGGAGGAGGTGGCAGGGAGTAAGGAGGAGGAGCCTGGAGTGAGGAGGTGACAATCACAGCCCGGGTTTCTGCCCATCGGCCGGGGCTTGCAGTGGGAGCAGCCACTCATCCCAGTCAGTCAAGCAGCACACCCACTGTGGTAGTGCACTGACCACCAGGGGGAGCTCCTGTGTTGAGCGTCTGCTCCCTGGTGGTCAGTGTGCATCATAGTGACTGGTCAACTGGTCGTTCTGGTCGTTCCGCCATTTGCTCACTGGGCTTTTATTATATAGGACTATATACGAAGATTTTTCCTCATTCTGTAGGTTGTCTTTTCACTTTCTTGACTTTTTATATAACATACAACAGTTTTTAATTTTGATGGAACCCAATTTATGTATTTTTTCTTTTTTGCTCATGCTTTGTTACCATATCTAGGAATCCATTGCAAATCCAAGATCATGAAACATTATGCCTTCCTTATATTTATAACAAAGATATATTTTGCCTTGTCAAAATATTTGGATATGTAACTTTTCAATAATACAGTGTAACTGTAGTGCATGTTTTTGCCATAGATTTCTCTAAAACTTCACACTGTCTATAACACATTCCTTTCTAAAGTTGAATTTCAATATATAGCATTAATGGAAAACTTCTTAAAGGACAGATTGTGAATCCATTTCTCATGCTACCACAACTGTATGCATATAAATCATTTTGCTTTAGTCCATTGTAGAAATATTTCTGACTTTATTACAAAATCTTCAGAAGAAAGTTTTACCGTTACTTGAAAAACAATTTATAGATATTCAGTCCTTTCACTTCTCATGGTTCCAAAGAACTTTTTTTAAGAGTACATGTGGAAAAATACCCTGTGTTTCTTGTTTTGACAAGAGAGGTGGGGACTTCTGTTTTATTAATAGTCACTGATTTTCACGTATACTCAAACACATATATATATATGTGTCAAGGGAAGGTTATGTAGGTAAAAACTGAAGCAGTTTAATTTTTACCAGTGAATATAAAAATGGTATGCTTATCTTTTAAATAAGGCAATAATAAATTCTGATAAAATCATGATAAATTATGTCAGAAATAGGAAAAAATGGAAAAAGAAAAATGGAGGGGAGGTAAAAACAGTCACAGTCATATATACAGAAACTATGGTGCAAAGCAAGAAATATCAAGAAAAAAATGATTGAAAAACAGAGAAGAAAAATAACTAATTCACAAATATGCACATGTATTCAGAGGGATGTATCTATTTAAATGTGGTAAAAAAAGATATCTATATAGAGAAAGAGAGTGTGGCAAAGAATCTCATAGAAATACAGAGAAGAGAGTGAAAGTAAGACAAATTATATAAGACTAAGAAAGATATAGAATGTTCTCAGATAAAAATAGAGGTTTACTGAGCAACATCCATATCCTATGATCCTTCAGGCTTCTGCTGATAATGTCTCTTGAAGCTCCATGGGTGAAACTCTCAGGGAATTGCAAGTTTCACTCTAGATTGCTCTCCACTGCTCTGAGCTTTCTCCACAAAGACAAGATGCTCATGGGTAATTTTCAAGGGGCTGAACAATTAGTTTTCAGCAGGTGAGAACATTTCAATTTAGAGGTCCTTAGGTGAAGTAAGTGAGGCATAACATAGCTCTTCTAAGTAGTATTAGATGATGATCTGTTCTGAATATTTCTTGGTTTATAGAAGCAAACTATTTGTCATAAGAGTGATTTCATTATCTAAGAGTATCCTAACCCCTAACTATTGCTTCCCGATTTGATATAAAGATTCTAGAAGACTTCAGGAAATTTAATTAGGATATGTGTTATATGGGAGTGGTTTGATAAAGTTTATGTCTATCTAGTGCTGATGTGGTTGTATCCTAGCTCAGAAACTCCTATCTGTATTCTAGTCTCAGCACCCTCAATCCTTACACATAAAGTTTGAAGAACAAAAGGATGAGAAAAATACATGATATTATTAGGAATACTTCTAAGAAAAAATGATTCAGAGATGGAAGCTTTTAAGTAGAAATGTCTTATAGTGACAGTGAAGATAAAATAACAGCTATTAAAGTGACTATGCAATTAGATCTATAAGTCTTAAAGATGGTGAAATGCAATCATTTTAAGAAACCAATGTAAAAAAATACTTTCTGATAACAACTGAGACTATATTCTACAATTGCGTTTAATAATAAGCCATGTTTTTTAGAATTTATTTTTAAAAGTCATCCAAATATTGCAAGTACATAGTTTCAAAAAATGAAATAATATTGTATGACTTATAATAAAAAGTAACATACTTTAACCCTTTCTACCTGAGTTTTTCTTTATTCCAGGTCTTTTAGCTATTCTTTTCTGATATTTATAATCCATCAGCCTAAATGTTATGCTTATAACATTATTTCTTAACTTATCAACTTTAGTCATTATCTATTGGTTTCCCACTATGAAAATGCAGATCTAGCACTGTTTTACCTACCAATATTTTTATTTTACTTGTGTGTGTGTGTGTGTGTGTAATCTCAATAGTTAAAAATTTTTCTAAATAGCACATGAACAAAATATATGAAGAAAAATTCACTGAAGATGATATATGGATGGTAAATAAGCAAATTAAAAACATTCAACATCACTAGCCATCAGGTTAATGCAAATCAAGACCATCATGAGACATCACTACCCATCTATTAGAAGACTTAAAATAAAAAATGTATTCATGATACCAAATGTTGATGAGGATGCAGGGAAACTGAATAATTGATACATTGCTGGTGGGAATAGAAAATGTAAAATGATACAGCCACCTGGAAAACAGCTTGGCAGTTTCTTTAAAAACTCAATACATATTTACCATATGGCCCAGCAATTTTACTCCTGGGCACTTATCCAAGAGAAATGAAAACTTACATCCACACAAAAACCTGTACACATACTAGTACATTCATAGCAGCATAATTTGTAATAGTCCCAACCTGGAAACAACCATAATGTCTCGCAATAAGTGAATATTTAAACAGAGTTTGGTAATCCATACCATGGAATACTTGTCAGCAATAAAAAAGGAATGAGCTATTTTTTTCTTGTTTAATTTTATCTGTATTGTTTAAAGTATCCCAGGTGTCCCCTTCCCCCACCCCATTGACCCCTCCAATACTCCCTATTGATACAATAACTTGGATGGATCTCAAGGAAATGATGTCAGTGAAAAAGTAATCCCAAAAGGTCATAAACTGTGATTCCATTTATACAATATTCTAAAATGACAAAATTATAGAGATGAAAAACAGATTAGTGATTGCCAGGAAGATGGTGCAAATGTTGGGAGAAAAGGGGATGGGCAGCACGAGGAAGATATTTGTAAGGATGAAATAGCTCTGTACTTTGATTATGGTGCTGGTTACACAAATTTTCACATGATAAAATGGCATAAAACCAAACATACACACAGTACCAATGTCAATTTCCTGATTTTGATAGTATATGTTTTACGATAAGTCCCATAAAATATAGCCATGGTGGGAGGGAGGGATGAAGGGTACGGGAGACCTCTGTACTAATCTTGCTTCCTGTGAATCTCCATTTCAAAACAAAAAATCTTTAAGAAATCAATATTTAAGGTTATCTTATTGTAACTAATCTGTTCACTGTTGAGTCAAATATTGGATGCAATGACTATATTTCCTTTTTTGTATAACATTTTGTAATAACCTATTTTTTGTTTGTTTAGTTTTAAATGGCTGTTTACTTATGTTTTGCAACCACTTTTACAGGATTCTAAAGACCTTCTAATGATAAATTTTCATGTGGTAATATAATAATTACTTTATTTGTTCCATCCCCTGCCTCCATTCTCCTATCCTCCACCCAAAAATTCCTTTGAGAGCCCTCTACACTTAGGTTAGAATTTTGACTGGTTGCTTTCTGAAAATGGTTTATTTTTATCTGTGAAACCCTGCATGGGTTATGTAGGTAAAAACTGAAGCAGTTTAATTTTTATCAGTGAATAATATAAAAATGGAATGCTTATCTTTTAAATAAGACAATAATAAATTCTGATAAAATCATGATAAATTATGTCAGAAATAGGAAAAAATGGAAAAAGAAAAATGGAGGGGAGGTAAAAACAGTCACAGTCATATATACAGAAACTATGGTGCAAAGCAAGAAATATCAAGAAAAAAAATATTGAAAAACAGAGAAGAAAAATAAGTAATTCACAAATATGCACATGTATTCAGAGGAAAGTCTATGGCAAAAACATGCACTACAGTTACACTGTATTATTGAAAAGGAACATATCCATGCCTGAGTTGAAGGTGCATCCCTTCAGAAAGTGTTAGATCCTCAGGGATCCATGAATACAACCCAAGAATACTTCCTGTAAATTTCTGAGTCTGGGATTTCTCTGAACTGCAAAGGAAGTATTAATTTGCACCTCAAACATATGAGAAGTCCTGACTTTTCAGGTTCGCCAAGGAAACATTTTCTCTATTCAGGACTCAGGCTGAGTTTGACAAGTTTCCTTGACATCCCTTCTTGCTGATAGATGGATTTTTTTCCAAGGATCTTCTTTCACTATAGGTGTAGCTCTTCAAGGATTTTGATTTCTTATGGAGATCTCAGTTCTAATTTAACCAAGCCTGGCCTTTCCTCCTATCCCTGATTGGCTATTAGAACCCAAGCTTCTTATTTATCAGCAAATACCACCAGGGTGAGATTTTGGCTCCTCTTTTATTAACTCCTGGGTATATTACTTATTTTCTTGTGGCTTTAAATGGATGTGTATTATATTTCATCCTGCATTTCTTGTTGGTTTGTATAAAAAGTTTGGTCAGAATAGCTTGTCCATAATACTGTCAAAAATGGATTGCTCTCTAGATCTGCAGCACAACTGTAATTCTAGTAATTCTAGATCTTGCCATTACCTCTCTCTTGTTTTGTATTCTGCTTTTCTCCTTATTGTTTAATTCTTGAATTTTCATGAAGCTTATATTCTAGTAGCTTCTTCAGGAAGGGTTTTTGGAAAGTAAAATTCCAATACCCTGAATGCTTGGCTATATCTTTATTAATTTTAAGTTGAAATTATTTCCCCTCAGAATTGTAAAGATATGGATTCTTTAGCTTCTATTTTCAAAAATTGCTGTTAAGGGGGTCTGGTGCCATTCTGATTTTCATTCCTCATACCTTCATTAGTGACATGAGGTGTCTCTCTCTCTCTCTCTCTCTCTCTCTCTCTCTCTCTCTCTCTGGTTTTAGAATCTTTCTGCTGTTCTGAAATGTCACATAATATTTCTTGATGTGATTCTTTTTCTTATTGTGCTGGAAATTTTGGGGACACTTTCGATCTTAAAACTGAAAGTTATTCATTTCTGGGAAATATTCTTATATATTTTTTGGATAATAATATTTTCCTATATTTTCTCTATAATTTCTTTAGTTAGACATTAAATTTCTTGGATTGACCCTTTAATATTACAATCTTTTTTTATTGTTCATTTCTTAGTCTTTATTTTATCAGTTTTCTGGGAGATTTACCTTCTAGTTTCAATTTAATTTTATCTTTGCTATTATAATTTTATGTTCTAGAAGTACATCCTTATTCTTTGAAATTTTCTTTTTAATAATTTTTTTTGTTTCATATATCCAATATTTTCTCTTATCTCCCTAGGGATATTAATCATTGTCTCTATTTTTCCCTGAGTTCTGTTTTTATATTTTGGTCTCACTGCCTCAAATGTCTGATGACCCGTTGTTTCCTACCCATATTTAGGATTTAGGCACTAAAAAATTAATGATAAGCTTTGTTTGCAGGGCTTCTTGCCAGGTGAATTTCAGCCTATATACATGAGCAAAGATACCCACATAAGAGTATAATAGGTCTTTTCTCTAAGGCCACTTAGTTTTGCTTGAGAAAAACATCTAACCTCCCCTCTGAGAGTATATACTAGTATTTGCTGCCCTTGTTCCTGGAGCCAAACAGGACTTAAGCCTTGGGAAAAGTGGGTGGCCTTATTCAATATATGTAGTGTTACTTAATTCCCATTTTCAGTGTGGAAACTCTCCCTTGCCTTCTTCTCTACTTGATGTACAATTTCTCTGAAGAACAAATCTGGTTGGGTAAGTAAGAGACAATAATTTTGAACCCATGGAAAGGGCTGGGAAGCTTGCGGATATAATTGCTACATGGACACATTTTTAAAACAATTTTTTAAAAATATGATTTTAGCCTGGCCAGCATGGCTCAGTGGTTGAGCATCAACCTATGAACCAGGAGGTCATGGTTCAATTCCTGATCAGGGCACATGCCTGGGTTGTGGGCTTGATCCCCGGTGGGGGGTGTGCAGGAGGCAGCTGATCAATGATTCTTCTCATCATTGATGTTTTTCTCTCTCTCTCTCACTCTCTTCCTCTCTGAAATCAATAAAAACATATTTTTAAAGTATATGCTTTTAGTGATTCTGGATAGAGAAGAAGGTAGAGGATCCCCCTACTTTCAGCCCCATGCTCAGCCCTGCCTTCTGTAGTAGCTGAACCCTCCAATTCCTAAGACTTTCTAGGTTCTAGGTAGTTGGTTTTCAGTTTTTCCAGAAATGCTAACTCCTTTGTTCCCTTTACATATTCCCAAAACCTCTCGTTTCTCATACTTTATTGTTTCTAGCCCATATTATTTTTTCTTGTGAGTAAATATGATTTCAATTCCTCTATTCTACTTTTAGAGAAGTTTCATGATCTACCATTTCTAACCAGAAATCCCTATAAGTGATCTATTGAAAGGAAAAGTTTGCTAACACAATATTTGGCCAACTGCATGGGTCAGGGGTAAAGTAAAGGAGATGGTGGAATTTGTGATCATTTAAATTTGGCCACTAGATGACTGCAAATAAGTACTGCTCTATGTGTGAATTAGAATACTTTATGGCCTTAAACATCCCAGGTGTAATTTATTAGCAATATTTATTATCCTCATTACATTTTGCTGCAAAATATGTGGAAACAATTTGTAACTTTAAGTTACATGGTTTTCTCTTAACATTAGGTTGAAACGTGCAAAAAACCCCAACAATCCTGCTAGTTTTATAGGTCTAAAACATTCAAATATTAGAAATATTTCATTCAAGCTAATATTTTAATAAACTGTTTATGGACCTCCTGGAAGTTGTACTGGGTATACTATCCGGGGAATCTAGATTTTTTTTAATTTTTGTACTTCTGGTTCTTTCTCAGGCTAAATAAATATATACAAACAAGGTTGTACTCTGGATAGCAATCTGTTTATTACAAGAGATATTATTTGAGACATGAGAACATCTGAAGCAACTAAACTGAAAAATCTGAGAAAAATATTTACTTCTCTGAGTTGCACTATTGTAAATTCTGTTTTTAAACACCCACTTTAGAAATTTTAGTAAGATAACATAAAAGTTGCCTTGTAAACTACAAGGGACCATATACAAATGAGGCACATTACTGTAAGTATTTATAACACATCATCAGAAATAAGAGATAACCATTGCAGAAAACAGTGTGGACTTCCCTTAAAAAATAAAAATGGAACTGCCATTTGACCCAGTGATCCCACCACTAGGAATATATCCTAAGAAACCCGAAACACAAATCAGAAAGAATGTATGCACCCCTATGTTCATAGCAGTGCAATTTACAATAGCTAAGATCTGGAAACAGCCTAAGTGCCCATCAGTAGATGAGTGGATAAAAAAAACACACAAAACAAAACAAAGCATTTACACAATGGAATATTATGCAGCTATAAAACCGAAGGATCTCTTACCCTTTGAGACAGCATGGAGGGATCTGGAGAGTATTGTGCTAAGTAAAATAAGCCAGTCAGAGAAAGACAAGTATCACATGATTTCACTTATATGTGGAATCTAATGAAGAAAATAAACTGATGAACATAATAGATTCAGAGACATTGAAACATGCAACAGACTGACGTATTTCAGAAGGGGAGGTATGGGAAGAGATTAACCAAAGAATTTATATGCATATATGCATAGCTCATGGATAAACAATAGTGATGGGAAAACCTGGGGAGGGGGCAGGAGCAGGGTGGAGGGAGCCAATGGGAGGAAAAAAGGGGCATTTGTAATACTTTCAACAATAAAGTTTAAAAAAAGAAATGAGATAAAAGGCTCTTTAATCTATTCTGAGTATGAGACAAGAGGACAGAACTAACTCTACCAACAACCAAAAGTCATCATTATTAATAACAATAATGATGCTAATAATAAGATAAAGCTACAAACATATACTAAGTATTCACACTATGTAGGGCACTACACTAAGTGCTTTATATAAGCTACTATGTTCAGTCTTCACAATATTAACCTTTATTCTTATCCTCATTTTAGAAATGAGGCCTGGAGAGGTTAAAAGGGTTGTAGAAACATCACACATTGACCTTGTGAGAGTAGTGTAGACAGTGTACAGACACAGAGTTATATATAGTTTTAAAGATTTTTTATTGATTTTCAAAGAGTGGGGGAGAGAGAGAAACATCGATGTGAGAGGGAACATCAATTGGCTGCTGCCTGCATGCCCCTTACCAATGATTGAGTCTGCAACTTGGGCATGTGCCCTGACGAAGAATTGAACCATCAACCTTCTGGTGCATGGAATGATGCCCAACCAACTCAGCCACACTGGCCAGGGCCAGAGTCATATATTTTCACTATATTCTACTATAGGATCTTCCTGATGCAAATGATTGTGTTTGAGTAAAACAGAAACGTGGATCTAATGGGAACTCAAAGTTCCAAATATATATGGGCAAATAATTTTTGACAAAGGAGCCAAAAACATACAATGAAGAACAGAAAGCCTCTTCAATAAATGGTTCTGGGAAAACTGGAAAACCACATGCCAAAGAATGAAACTAGATTACAGTTTGTCCTCATGTACAAAAATTAATTCAAAATGGATCAAAGACCTAAATATAACATCTGAAACAATAAATTATATAGAAGAAAACATAGGTACTAAACTTATGGACTTTGGTCTTAGAGAGGATTTTATGAATTTGACCCCAAAAGCAAGGAAAGTAAAGGCAAAAATAAGTGAGTGAGATTATATCAAACTAAAAAGCTTCTGCACAGCAAAGAAAACTGACAATAAAACAAAAAGGCAAACAACCGAATGGAAGAAGATATTTACAAACAACAGCTCCAACAAGGGGTTAATATCCCAAATATATAAAGAACTTATACCACTGAACACCAAATAAGCAAACAATCCAATTTAAAAAATGAGCAGAGGATCTGAACAGACACTTCTCCCAAGAAGACATACAAATGGCCAAAATACATATGAAAACATGCTCAACTTCACTAGCTAGTAGAGAAATGCAAATCAAAACTATACAGTGAGATACCAACTCACACCTGTTAGAATGGCTGATATCAACAAGACAAGTAATAACAAATGTTGGGGAGGTTGTAGAGAAAAAAAGAACCCTCATTAACTACTGGTAGGAATGTAAACTGGTATAGCCACTATGGAAAATAGTATGGAGGCCCCTCAAAAAATAATAATAGAATTAATATGCCTGGCTGGTGTGCTCAGCTGGTGTGCTCAGTGGTTGAGCGTTGACCTATGAACCAGGAGGTCATGGTTTGATTCCCAGTCAGGGAACATTCCCCAGTAAGGGACATGCAGGAGGCAGCCAATCAATCATTCTCTCTCATCATTGATGCTTGTATCTCTCTATCCCTCTCCCTTCCTCTCTGAAATATATATATATATATATATATATATATATATATATATATATATATGGAGAGAGAGAGAGAGAGAGAGAGAGAGAGAGAGTGTTAACATATGATCCAGCAATCTCTCTTCTGAGTATCTACCTGAAAAAGTTGAAAACATTTATTTGCAACGATATATGCACCCCTATGTTTATTGAAGCATTATTCAGTGGCTACGACATGGAAAAAACCAAAGTGCCCTGCGATAGAGGACTGGATAAAGAAGATGTGCTGAATATATACAATAAAGTACTACTCAGCCATAAGAAAAGATGAAATACTGCCATTTGCAACAACATGGATGTACCTTGAGATTGTTGTGCTAAGTGAAATAAGTCAGTCAGAAAAAGCAAAGAACCATATGATTTTACTCATATGTGGGATATAAAACGGAAACCCATAGATACAGAGAACAGCATGGTGGTTACTAGAGGGAAGGGGAGCTGGGGGGTAGTAAAAGGGTAAAGGGGGCCAAATAAATGGTGACAAAAGATTATTTGACTTGGACTTTGGGTGGTGGGCACAGAATGCAATATACAGATCATGTATCATCGAAATGTATCACTTGACACCCATATAATCTTATTAATTAATGTCACCCCAATCAATTTAAAAAAAACAAGTCTGTCAGCAAGAAATCAAATGTTCTGGGAAGCAAGGTTATTGGTCCATAAATACCCAGTTACAGGGAGGCAGAGCCAGAAAAGTGCCCAGATGGCCAGCAGTTCACTTAACCACTAAAGAGAGTTGCACCAAGTCAAAGGGGAAATGATTTCTTTGGGAACTCAGAAACTCTACTTTTTAATATTTTAAATCATAACATGGTCTGTCAACTTGCAATTCTCAATTTAGCTTCTCTTCTGTTTTCAGTCAAATCGCACGTCAGAGTTGGCCATATCAGACATAAAACTAATAACTAACTCTAACTAACTTCCAGAAGACAAAAGAAACTATGATTTCATTAGCGAAGGCACATTTCTCCTAATCTTTTGCAAATGTCACCTCTACAAAAACTTCCTGTTTAAATGAAGTGTAGGCTATTTTATGGTTCCTATACAATCACAAAATACATATTCAACATCAAGATAAATAAGATGTATTTTGATAAGTCTATCCAAAGTTGGTAAATACACACTATTAGAATGTAAGATTCCTGAGGGTTAGAGAATTTTTTTCTCTCCCCACCCGACCTCCTTTTACTAGTAAATGCCTCATGGTGGTGTATACACGTGGTGCTTCAATAACTTCCTGATGATAACAAGCAAGATTAGGCTCATAATGTAGCCATTTTAAAAATCTTCTCTGCCCTTTTATCTCATTTTATTTTTTAGATATATAACGGAACTAATTTATGGAACTTCTATTAGTTTACGTAAATCCTTTTTTTCACACTAAATTGGTGCTAGATAAGTAATATCTTTCTGCTTTCACTGTTGTTGAACATCTGAAGTTATCTATGTAAAATTGAGATAGTTGAAAATAGCCACAGCTTGAAATATGTTGAGTTTAACTCTGCAATTTAATTGCAAAATTAATAAAACAGAAATAATAATCGTCACAGCAGGAGCTAAATCATACTGCTACAACTGCTGGGTTTGTTCTCAGATGTTATTAACTCTGAAGGCTGACTTCACAGTGGAAGGGAGGGCACTTCAGTATTTTGAATGCATATTTTAGAGTTTTTCTTTGATGCTATAGCATATAATGTGGAACACTAAAATAAAAATAAAATGTGTCTGCCTTGTGTGAAAATAAATGCAAAGCTCCTTGTAAGGCACTTCAAATCTCAAGCACACCTTTAAACTTCAGTTAATCTGCTTGGCTGTTCAGCTGTGTTCGTTTTTATAATTACAGTAGCTTCCTACATAAATGGTGTTAAATGGACCCATTGCAATATGCCAAGAAATAATTAGTGGCTTTCGTTTTATCTTATATATTTATAAGTCCCACAACATACATTGGCACACATATTCACTTTCTAATTTAAGAATTATCAATTAAGCCCAGGTCAGAAATGTAATTAATTTAGAAGTTCCTAACCATCTCTTTTAGACTGGGCAGCGAGCCACTGATTACAGAGAAAAGACTGCATTTTCTTAAAATGTATAGTTTTATTAAAAATAAACTTTAATTTGACATGGTTTTAAGACTACAAGAAAGTGCAAATACAGTACTAAGAGTTGCCATGTACCATTCACCCAGCTTCTCCCAATGATAATATCTTAAGTAACCATGATACATGATCAAAGCCAGGGAATTGACATTGGTACAATGTTATTAACTCAAATACAGACCTCATTTATATTTTTATATGCACTCTTTTAAGGACATAATTATTTTTAAAAATATATTTTTATTGGTTTCAGAGAGGAAGGAAGAGGGAGAGAGAGAGATACAAACATCATTGATGAGAGAGAATCATTGATCAGCTGCCTCCTGCACACCTCCTACTGGGGATCAAGCCGGCAACCTTGGCATGTGCCCTGACCAGAAATCAAACGGTGACCTCCTGGTCCATAGGTCAGCATTCAACCACTGAGCCATGCCAGCTGAGCAGGATATAATTATTTTCATCTAGTTTAAACACTAATATTTATTTTAGACAAATGTATTTTATAGCTATTCTAATATCATTCTAAAACAATGTTCACTGTATCAAAATTATAAGTTTGATATCCTGATCATTTAACTAATGCAAAGCTCTTTCCTTTCTTCTTTGGATTTGCTTCCATAGAAAATTTCAAAAATTACTTTTTTTCAAAATAAAGAAATCACCTTGACTGAGAGAGCCTGACTTTTTATCCCCCTTGATAAGTTTATGCTCAATTAGTCCTTAGAAATTACATATGAACAGTTTAGTTCTGCTTCTCTGCTTCCAAGTCTCAGTTCTGACTAGGGTGTTCCTTAACATCTGGTTCAATATTCACTGATGATCAGCTTTCAAATACTTAAACAAAACAAAACAAAACAAACTACATAAATTAGTCAATGTTACATATACTAATTAGAGGCCCTTTGGAATATTTTGCTGGAAATGAGCAAAAATGCTGAAACAAAATATATACTTTCAGATAAAAATGTGAATTAATATACACAACACTTGGTAATATTCATCACTGTCCCTATGCTACTAAGTCACTTTAAAAAGGTAAGTAACTGACATAACTATTTAGCAAACCCAAACAAGTATTTGCTTCCTAAATATTTCAAATGGCTAGTTATTATTAATTTTTATAAAATATATTGCAATCACATTAATTCTAATAAGTCTAATATCTTTGTAATGTGGATATAAGTAATTCAATAGGAGTTCCTTGTGATTTTACTTTAATTAATACTCGCTTATTATAAAGTATTACTCACCTTTTGATGGTATGCCCTTAATGACTACACCTCTTCTGAAGTGTGCCAGGTCATTATTAATTCCTTTTGTATTCATTATAACAACATCAATCAGGGAAAGCTCATTTGCTATTAATGTGAATATAACAGGTAATTTCATTCTAATCTAGTAGTGATTAATGTTCACTTGGTAAGTAATTACAATATCACATTTCAAAGTGTTAGCATTGGGCAATACTTATTTTGTGTGGCTTCTCAAAGAACCATAGTAATGTGTCTGAGCTTAGAACTGAAAAGGTTCAAGAAAGGAAATCAACCTAGGAACAAAGAGGGAGGGTTCCTGAGCATCTGGGAAAAGGGAATAATGGTTAAGTGAGGGGTTTGTAAAATATGTTGCCTTTTTTTGTCAACCAGTATGCTCCCTATACACCCATAAGTATCACCACCCCATTTATAAAAGAAAGAAAAATAAAGCTGATGGAGAGGTTTCAAAATTGACTGTTTCAGTTCTATGATGCCAATGAATCTTTAAACTACTTGGTTTCCCTGTCTTAAATGACAGATTAGTTTCAATGCAAGAAAAAACTTGTATTTAAAAGAAGGAGCTTTTTTGCATAGGGAACACAGTCAATAATATTGTAATAACTATGTATGGTACCAGGTGGGTGCTGGAAATATCAGGGGAAACACTTTATAAAGTATATTATGGTCTAACCACTATACATACACCTGAAACTAATACAAAATAATATTGAATATAAAAAAGTACACTTTTGATTAAATGAAAAAATAAAAGGAGCTCATCATTCCACTTGTAAATTAATCAAAATTAAAGTTTCTCTACCTAATTTTGGACCAAGTCATATTTATATTGAAAAAATTAATCTGCTAATAAAACATATATTGATGATCCATATTAATATTATAGCTCTGTCCTATTTTAGGTAAACTGTACACACTTTTTTTTTTTTTTTAAATATATTTTATTGATTTTTTACAGAGAGGAAGGGAGAGAGATAGTGAGTTAGAAACATCGATGAGAGAGAAACATCGATCAGCTGCTTACTGTAGAACATTATAGGTTATCTGTACATATCTGAGATTTACAGGCTATATGGGGGGATGTATATGAACCTCAAAACAACCTTGAAGTATAGACAAGATAGGTATCATTAATCTTATTCCACAGATGGATATTGACACAGAAAAAAGTTGAAACCTCTAAAACTTCTGGACCAATAGAGAAACCAGGGGAGAAGAAGACAGGAAGTAAGGCATCTCAGAACTTTATTTATTTATTTATTTATTTTAATTTAATTTTATTTATTTTTATTGCTTAAAGCATTACAAAGGGTATTACATATGTGTCCTTTTTTGTCCCCGCCCTTGACAATACCCCGGCTTCCCCTACCCCCCAGTGTCTTATGTCCATTGGTTATGCTCATATGCATGCATACAAGTCCTTCAGTTGATCTCTTACCCCCCTCCCTCCTGCCCCCCAACCCTCCCCGGCCTTCCCGCTGCAGTTTGACAATCTGTGTGAGGCAGCTCTGCCTCTGTATCTATTATTGTTCAAAAGTTTATAATGGTCTCTATTATCCATGAATGAGTGAGATCATGTGGTATTTTTCCTTCATTGACTGGCTTATTTCACTTAGCATAATGCTCTCCAGCTCCATCCATGCTGTTGCAAATGGTAAGAGTTCCTTCTTTTTTACAGCAGCATAGTATTCCATCGTGTAGATGTACCACAGTTTTCTAATCCATTCATCTACTGATGGGCACTTAGGCTGTTTCCAGATCTTAGCTATGGTGAATTGTGCTGCTATGAACATATGGGTGCATATATCCTTTCTGATTGGTGTTTCTGGTTTCTTGGGATATATTCCTAGAAGTGGGATCACAGGGTCAAATGGGAGTTCCATTTCCAGTTTTTTGAGGAAACTCCATACTGTCTTCCATAGTGGCTGCACCAATCTGCATTCCCACCAAGTCATTTGCTATTCATTTAATTTTATTTCAATCAACAATTATTGACACATATCAAAGTTATGAATTATGAATAGAAGTTAGAACAGAACAAAATCACTGCCTTCAAGAAGTTCGCAGTTGATAAGTGCTCTAAAACAGGGCTTTCTATGTGCCAAAACATATGCTGTGATTGGGTTATAGATAGCTCAGATATTGACTGCCCTCAGGCACGGGACATAGAGGGACTGGGGGCAGCTTGGAGTGCCCAGCCATGAGTCACCTTATCTTTTTATCATGATATCAAAATGACCAGGGAGCACTGTTAAGAAGTTTGGGCTATTTTACAGAATGAAGTATGTATCCTAGCTGGGGGAGGGCTGGGGCTCAGAAGATGTTTTTTTTTTAAAAAAAGCTTAAACCAGAAGACAGGTGAGAGTCCTGGTGAACATTTCAGCCAGAGGAAAGAACAATCCAACAACATTAAGGCATGTCAAGAATTGGAAACTTTAAATTGCTTGATACAAATGCAAACAGTATGCTAGAGCTGTGTTGGATCACTTATCTTTCTCCTCTACCTTTATCTGTCAAAAATTCTACCCGTTGGCCAAATGCCTCCTTCTCTAGAACATTCCCATTTTTGTACAATCTTTTGCTCCTTTAGATCACCTAGATCAAGGTTTCCCAAAATGTGGTTTGCTTAGCACTTGTGGTAGGGAGCTGATTTGTGGTGCTATGCAGATGAACAGTTTAAACTTTAACACTCATTTGTTTTCATGTATTATAAAAAAACACACTAGCACATCACACTATAATTTTACTTAAGTAATTTTGCCTAAGGCTAAAAGCAAAAAACCACGATGAGCTGATTTTAAGTAAAACATTAAGTAAACAATAGTATAGATGCTACTGAAAAGATAGGACAATGGAGGGTATACTAGTTTCTATTACTGCTGTCACCAATCGATACAAACTTAGTGGCTTAGAGCAACACACATTTATCATGTTACAGTTCTGCAAGTCTGAAATCTAAAATGGATCTCATAGACCACAATCAAAGTAGGACTATGCTCTTTCTGGAAGTAGCTAGAGAAGACACTGTTTCATTATCTTTTCTAGCTACCAGAGGCACCCACATTGTTTGGCTAGTGGCCCCTTTCTCCATCTTCTAAGCCAGCAAACAGCATGGCATCCTCATGTCTCTCTCTGTTTCTACTCCCATTCTTCTGTTTCCCTCTTTCATTTATAAGAACCCTGCGATTACTGTGCCCACTGCATGATTCAGTCTAATCTTCCCATCTCAAGGTCACCGCATTAGTGATCTTAATTCCATCTGCAATCAATTCCCCCTCACCATGTAGCATGACATAGTCACAGGCTCTGGGGATTTGGACGGGGACATATTTTGTGAGCGGTGGCATTATACTGCCTACAACGGGGGGGGGGGCACAAAACTTGCTTTGGCCAAGGGGATATTAGCAGGCTTGATGAAAAGAGAGATGTAAACATTGCTTATGTTTCTATTCCTGCTCTTCCACCTCTGCCTCTGCCAAGAGGACATGCTTGGGCCAACCTACTGGAAAAATGACCAAAATACAAGCAGCGGCACCAAGCTGATTCTGTCACCCTCAGACACGGCAACTCCAGCCACCCTCCAGATTTTCAAACTAGCCCAGCTAGAGCAGATGAACTATCGAACTTCAATCAAGCCACCAACTAGTGAACTAAAGACATACTTTTTGTTCTAAGTTGTTGAGTTTTGGGGTGGTCTGGTACACATCATTATTGTGGCAACAAATACAGATATCAAATGATACTTTTGCCAGGTACACTATTAAAACAAAACAAAACTCACCATCTACTGTTACCATCCTATTGGCACAGAAGGGACATTTAAACGACTAAAAAACAATCACAAGGATATGACCTCAGAATAAAGGGCAGGCTTTCCTAAGAAAGGCAGGTGACAAGCTTCCATGATTCCTCTGTCTACTCCCTCCCTCTCTCTTTCACTGCTTATATTTCTCATTTCTCTGCTGCTTGAGGAAATATTCACAGAACATCTGCATTTGAGAACTTCTGCCACACATGACTTAATAGAATGCTTTTACACATTGTAAACCTTCAAAAACGTTGTTGAATGAGTGATCATAATGTGAACTGTGCCATTCACAATGGCGTGCTACGAATTCTGGAACTGAATAATGTGGTCATTGCAGAGTACTTAGCATCACAAAAACTTATAGAAAAGAAACATTTGCTATTTCTTGTATCCCCCTTGTATTAGAAACACTACTGCAGCATGTGAAGTCATGCTGTGACTTTGTGGAAAGCTGTGCAGTACTAATTTAAAAGGACACATTGACTACATGCTGACTGGCTTGAAGGGGGGCTTACCATGTTGAATTGCTTTCTCTTTAATTTTCACCTGACACTCTGAGAATTTTATTTAAAATGGTAATGGATACAAATTAATCAATAAGGTGTTATGGGGATTTAATGTAAAAGGAACTAAAAAAATCCAATTTCCAAACTGCCAGATCTATTTAGCACATGTTGGAGTGTAGCTTAACCCCTGGTGCAGGAACAAATATAGGTCAAAGTGAAATTTTATAAAGATGGGTAAAAAGAGTATTCACAAAACATTCTACTGGAAAACTTTAGGCTTTTTAATATATGTGTTGCCAAACCCAGACCCTTTAATTATAACAATCCTTCCTAATGATCTACATCTAAACAGGTACAGTACAATATCAATAAAATGTTTTATACTCTTTGGTACTATTTTTAATGGATACCTCAATGTATTGAATGAGAAAGCACTACAATTTTTATTGTTTTACAAGAACAATATATTTTTCTCTACCAGTGTAGAAATAACTATGTATTTTAAAAAGACAATTTATTATTTAAGGATAAGAGTATTAGAATATTAAAAATTAATCATATAAAGAGGAGTGGAAAGATGGATGGATATGTTATACAGCATGAATAGTGAAATGTTAATGGAAAAATACAGGTGGTGAGTGTACATATGCTCACTGTAAAATACTTCAAACTTTGCTGTATGATTAAACAATTATATATTAAAATGTTAGAAAATTTAATCCTTGATTGCGAACATTATATCCTTACCTATTTTAATACCAGTGCCACCATTTTGTTGCCATTTCTTTTCTGTAAATACAATTATTAACTATTTAACTTTGAAATGTCTGAACAACTGTTTGTGGGGGCATGCTCATCCTGTGCAACTTGCTGACTGAGAGATTTGGGCTTCCCTGTAGAGTTTGAAATTATTTTGAAGAATAAATAAGAATTAGTTGGGCTGAGAAGGAGAGGTTAGGTGGAAGGTTTTTCTAGCAGACAGAAGTAGGGAGACAGAAGGTGAGTAGTAGCCCTGAATATAGGTAGCCCTGAATTTTTGTTATATATCGCCATCGGGGGAGTCAAAGAAATGGGGTCATGGAGAAAGTACATCATGAATGACCTTAAATGCTACTCCAAGAATGTGGGAGTTTATCATAAAAATACTGAATGGTTTTAAACATGGCTATGGAGGTGACAGGGAGAGCCTTCATGTTAAAAGATGACTCTGGCTGAGGAACTGAAACTAGATGCAGGAAAACCATTTAAGTGACTACTGCAGTTTTCTGGGTGAAAGTAATAGCAATAATATCATTGACAACAATCATAGTAACTACTCTTTTTATTGCATTTTTAGTACCTATCTCTCTTTGTGTGGTAATCTCAGTAAAGTTGCAGGATACAGAATCAACATAAAAAAATCAGTTGTGTTTCTATACTCTAATAACAAACTATCTGAAAAGGACATTTGGAAAGCAATTTCGTTTACAATAGCCTCAAAAAGAATAAAAGGTTAGGCATAAACTTAACTAGAGAAGTAAAAGACTTGTATACTAAAAACTATAAAACATTAATGAAAGAAATTAAAGAATATCCAAACAAATGAAAGATATGCCATGGTCATGGATTGGAAGACTAAATATTGTTAACGCATCCATACTACCCAAACCAATCTACAGATTCAATGCAATCTCTATAAAAATGGCATATTTTATAGAAATTTAAAAAAATGGAACCACGAAGGATCTCGGATAGTAAAAGAAAATGTTGAAAAAGGTAAATAAAGCTGGAAGCATCTCATTTCCTGATTTCTAAATATACTACAAAATGAGAATAATTAAAACAATATAGTACTGGCATAAAGACAGATATATAGACCAATGGAAGAGAACAGAAAGCTCAGAAATAAATCTATACTGATTTTGCACCAGGATGCCAAGAATATGCAATGGGGAAAGATAATGTTTTCAACAAATGGTTGGCAAGATTGTATATCCACATGTAAAAGAATGAAATTGGACCTTTATCTAACACTAAATACAACATTCAACTCAAAATTGATTATTAATATTTAAATGTAGGATCTGAAACTATAAAACTCCTAGAAGGAAATACAGGGAATATCTTCATGACCCTGGTCTTGGCACTGATTTCATGAATATAACACCAAAAGCACAGACAACAAAAGCACAAATAGACAAGGAAAGAATCTTATTTAATCCCTTCAGCCAGCTAAAGAAGAAATTTTGAGAGGAAACTGAAGGTAGAAGAGATTAAGAAATTTGCCCAAGACTGTGAGATTTAAATCGGGTATGTTTGATTCCCAGTGATAAAGGCCTGAGATAAGGGATAGTCATAGAGAAAAGTCTGTTTTAAGAGATACTTTTAGAGGTAGAATTAGCCATATTTCATGTCAGTGTAGATGTGTGTATGGCTGGAACCAGAGGCTTCTGGCTTAGAGAACTGGGTAAATGGTGGTACCATTTTATGAACTAGGTAGTAGAAGTGGATGTCCAGAGCTGCTGGGAATTTCTGCTTGGGACATGCTAATTTTGAAATAACTATGGGCAAGGGTAAGACTCAAAATATTTAACATTTGCTATAGCCCAACCAATCAGAGCAGCTACAAGCCAGTACATTTTACTGTACAGGTAATGTGGTGGCAAAAATAAATATGGAATGGCCAAGAGAAAGATAGAGGGAGCAGATAATAATTAGGGAGTCATCTACTTATAGGTACTAAATGGAGCTTTGGACAAAGACAAGATTATGGGGGGGTGTGGGGTGGAAAGTGAAGGAGTGCTGAAGAAGGGATCTAGGGAGCATACATACTTATGGAAGTGGCAGAGAATGAATCATCTGGGAGAAAGACTGACAAGTAGGCAGATAGGTCAGATTTGAAAAGCTGAGTAAGAAGATGTCAAGGAACTAAAGAAGGAAAGAATTATACAAAGAAACTGTCAGGAAGTCTGGCAAGTGGTAGAAAATTGGTTTGCTTAGTGAGAGCAGTTTGCCAGGCATGTAGGAGTAATAACCAGAAAATATGGGTTGAAAAGTAAATTGTGGGTAAAGAAGGGGATTTAGCCAACTGTGTGAATCTTTCACAAAGATTGGCCATGAAGTGAAGGAGAAGGGAGAGTTGGCACTGAAAGAGGGTGGGAGAGGAGTGGTGGTGACGGTGTGTGTGTGTTTGTTTACGAAGGGTAGCAAAGGGTAAACTGACAGTAAAATATCAGTAGAAAAGTGACTTATAAGTTATGAAAGATTTGGGTTGGTGTGGCTCAGTTGGTTGAGTGTCATCCTTTGTACTGAAAGGTTGCCAGTTCAATTCCCTGTTAGGGCACATGCCCAGGTTCTGGGTTTGCTCTCCAGTTGGGGTGTATACAGGAAGCAACCAATTGATGCTTCTCTCTCTCCCTCTCCCTTCCTCTCGCTCTCAAATTAATAAAAGCATATTTTTAAAAAAGTTATGAAAGAAGGAGATTTATGACAGAATACAGCTCTGAGGAAATGGAACTCAGAACATAACATCAGATTCTGGTCAGCATCAAACTGTCTTAAGAACAAAGCCTCAGGTCTGTTGACCACAGAATCAGAGTTTTGGTCAAGCTAAAAATAACATCTTGACTTCAGTTGTGTTTCAGCCCCAGGTCCATGAAAGCACCCTCTATCGAACACACCCTCTCGAAACCAGACAGAAAGATGCCCTGGCTGATATTAGGACCTAACACAATGATCAACTACTCCCTACCCTGGCCCCAACCAATCAATGGAGCCATGACCCTAACTCCTTTAGCCACCATGATTAATGATTTTCCCCCTATATAATTCATCCCCTGGAAGCTATAGAGGAGCCAGGTCTTTGTGCATAAGTTCACCTAAGACTCCAGACATGGCTCCATTTCCTTAAAAATAAATCTTTAGCCTGGCCAGCATGGCTCAGTGGTTGATTTGATTCTGGAGGTCACGGTTTGATTTTGGCCAGGACACATGCCCAGATTGCAGGCTCAATCCCTGGTGGGGGCTGTGCTGGAGGCAGCTGATAAATAATTCTCTCTCATCATTGATGTTTCTATCTCTCCCTCTCCCTTCCTGTCTGAAATCAATAAAAATATATTTAAAATACTAGAGGACCAGTGCACAAAATTTGTGAACGGGGCGGGGGGGGGGGCGGTGGTCCCTCAGCCCGGCCTGCAACGACGCAAGGGTCCCGCACTCAGCCTGGCCAGAGGCCCTTCGCACCCGGCCTGGCAAGCAACATTCCATGGCCAGGTATGGAACACTTGCCTCACTGCTGGGGTAACGACACAAGCATTCCTCCCCCCCACCCCCCGGCCACTCCGTGCCCACTGCCCAGAGGCCCTCGGCAGCCGGGGTAGAATGCTTGCCTTGTTGCTGCAGCAACGAAGCAAGCATTCCGCCAGGCCTCTCACGCTGCCCGCTCTCAGTGGCCCCCCCCCCAGGACTGGGGGACTCCGGTGGGGCTGAGAGGACTGGGTGCCACCATCTTGTGACAGAGTGATGGTTAATTTGCATATTACCCTTTTATTAGATAGGATAAATCTTTACTTTATTGGCTGTGAACTCCTGTAGCCTTTGATTGGCTTTTGATGAGCTCAGGACAATGAACCCTTTAATCCCAAAAGTTTCTCCTTTGTGAGTGTGAGGGACCTTCCTTGCTGAACCAGTCTAAGAAATTTCTAGTTACTCCATCACTTTCTTCCCCTATTGAATAACTTAATGTTTGGCTTCTTTGCTTTTTTATTTTTTAGGAGCATTGGAAACATACTTTTATTTAACAGAAACTTATACACACTTTATACAAACCCTACATTATGCAAAGCTTTATCACAATTCTACACATTATAACTTGTGGGAGTTGGTTGGAGAGCAACATATTATTATAATTATTAGCATTTTAGAAGGGAAATTTTCTATCAGAAAATGCCACAGTAAAGTGCTACAAAGCTTTTTAAAACATTTCTTCCTCCTTATTGAACCCCACCTCTAAAACCAATCTCAGCTTTTTCCAAAATATCATTTATGACTGCTATGAACACAATTAAACCCCAGCTCTGTTGGTACTAATTTACCCAATAATAAACTACTGACTAAATTAAACAAAAATAACTCTTTATGTCCCATTATGTAGGAGATTTTGCTGGCCTACACCTTAAAAATTATATTTTAACTAGAGGCCCGGTGCATGAAATTCATGCACAGGGGGTAGGGGGGTCCCTCAGCCTAGCCTGCACCCTCTCGCAGTCCAGGACCCCTCAGGGGAACGGGCCTAAGCAAACAGTTGGAAATCCCTCTCCCAGCCCAGGATACCTCGCTCCTTACTGCCCTCCTGCTCGCTGCTCCTTACCACTTGGCTCACGGCTGCTTAGCGCTGCTACGGAGGCAGGAGAGGCTCCTGCCACCACCACTGTGCTCACCAGCTGTGAGCCCTATCTTTCTGTGTAGTTGTCTGTGGGCCAACTGCTCTCTTCCTTCTCATTTAGGGTGAGCAGCATGTGAGGGCAGAGCATGCTGTTGTGGAACGCAGAGGGCTGCCTGGAGCTGAGGAGAGTGGCTGGGCTCACAGGGTGAGAGGTGGACACAGAGGACTCTATCTCACCCAATTGTGGGGCGGGCTGCTGGCCTTCATCTGCCTGACCTCACCCAGGGAGGGACCAAGCAGGGTGTCCGCCTCTCCATTCTCCATCCTTCCATCCGTGACACCTGTCACCTTTGCCAGGCCTCCCCCAAAGTGAGTTCAGCTCAATCCCTGAATGCAAAAGGGCATGGGGTGGGAGCTTCACTCCAGTGCCCCCTGATTCCCAGTGACAGGACCTGCTCAACAGGACCTAATCTCAGGACAGTGGCCACAGCTGCAGAACATAGATCTGTTTCAAGTAAAGTTGGGAATGCAGACTTTCATATGAGCCCCTATTCCAAAAGGTGGCAGTTTATTCACATTGTGGCAAAGACACCTTCAAGAGTAACATAAGTGGGTAAAGTCAGGGCCAAACTGGGCCATTTCCTCATCCAATCTCTCTGAAGCTCGTGGACAGAACCAAGTCTCAGCTCTTCACAGGACACTCTGGGTTTTTTTTAAGCCTAAAGGACAGTAGTGTGTCTCCATTCTTGTTCTTTAGGATTTTTTTTTCACCACAGGATAAAAGGATACATACATTGGGGCAATCCTCAGAGTTCATGCCCTTCCCACCTCAATTCAATTTTCATTTTATAGGAAGTCACTTCTCTACTTAACAAACAAATGCACAAAGAAACTTAAGTGGTTTGCCATTGTTAACCAAGTAAAAAACTAAAAAACCCTTTTTGATCCTTATTAATTTTCCAGTTTTATCTCTCCCAATCCAAACTCTAGCTTTATCAAGCTATGATTGTCTCAAAATCACTTTAATTATTTCAGAGTTGTGCACAGTATGTTCAGCTTAGAATGCTCCTCACACCTCTTTGGCTCCTCCCTGAGAAACCCATCTTTTAGGTCTCTGTTTAGATATCAAGGAACACTTCCCTAAGGCGGAGCTATTTTATTATCCCAGGTCCTATCCCATCCCATATCCTGCCATCTTTTCACTTTTCTGCACTTCTTATCTCTGCTAAAGTCAGAAAAGGAAAGGGAGTAGAAATTAGAGAAAGAAGGCACATGGGATGAAAAGGAAGGAGACATTAGGTGTCAGGGAAGAGAAATAAGTTCCTGTCATTCTTTTTTATTATTAATCCTCATCTAAGGATATTTTTCTATTGATATTTAGGGAGTGGAAGGGAGGGGGAAAGACAGAGAGAAACATCGGTGTGAGAGAGACCTCCCCCACGTTCCCCTACCAGGGACAGAGATCAAGACTGCATTCGAGGTACATGTCCTGGACTGGAATTGAACCTGGGACCCTTCAGTCTGCAGGTCAACGCTCTATCCACTGAGCCAAACTGGCTGGGGAAGTTCCTGGTATTCTTCATTGCAACTCTGAAGGCATTTTTCCACGAGTGAATAAACTGTAATCAGTTTTGCAAACCACCTTCAGAACTACTGGCATGTTTGTTCACTTATGTACTTGACATTTTTTCTCTTGACTTGTATTGACCCATTTTGTTTTACTTAGACTTGTTTTAAGCAATGATATCTTAAGCAATGAAATCAACTGTTTATGGTACTGGCTACTTTTTTCTAAAGCACATTAATTAAATTGTGAATGAAAATGGGATTCTGCAGCTCTGGCCAGGTAGCTCAATTGCTTAAAGCATCATCCTGATCGATCTCTGGTTGGGGGCGGGCACATATAAAAATCAAACAATGAATGCATAAATAAGTGAAACAACAATTTGGTATCTCTCTCTCTCTCTCTCTTTCCTTCCCCCTCTCTCTAAAATCAATAAAAAATAAAAAAGTGTTCTACAGAAAGTAACCTCACAGGGTGATCTTATCCTAAATTTCTAACTGGGCAGGTCATGGTGTGTAGTCATGTCCCAGGCCCATAACTTCTTTAGTAAAAATTTTTTAAGCAAACATTGTCCATTTTTCTTGTGCATCTAGGTTAACACACCCTTCAGATGCCAGAATCAATGCGCCTTAGAGGCATAAAAACCCTCAAGAGAACACATAACCTTCTAATTATCTTATAATCCAATCCCACTTTGTTTTCTCCCACCTTCCTGTACTATTTCTTAAATTCTCTCCTTAATTTCAAATGAGTAAATGAAGTAAATGCTATTCTAGGAAGCACTTGAGATCTTGCTTTCTGGCAATTGTCATCAGTTTTGGCTCAAATAAACTGTTATAAAAATTCTTTACAGGTTTGGACATTTATTATGTTGTGTAAAAGTATCAAAGCATGTACCATGTAATAATACTCTATTTTCATTCTCTAGTGGGAAGTGAACACTTGGGGCAAAACTGCTATGAATGACAATAACCCATACAGGTTTATTAAAAAGTAATTTAGTCATGGCCGGTGTTGCTACGTGGTTAGAGCGTCATCCTGTGCACCGAAAGGTCGCAGGTTCGATTTTTTGGTTGGGGCACATGCCCAGGTTGTGATTTGATCCCTGGCTGGGGCATATACAGGAGGCAACTGATAGATGCTTCTCTCTTACACTGATGTTTCTCTCCCTCTTCCTTCCTCTTGCTCTAGAATCAATAAAAAACATATCCTCCAGAGAGGATTAAAAAATAAATAAAAAGCAAATTAGGTAGCATAGGAAATTAATTATAATTTATAATATTTCCCTTTGTAGTAAATTTATTTCAAATCCCAAACATCTGAATTATAAACTAACTTTTTTTGGGAAAAAAGACTACCTGTAAATTAGAAGGCAACTGATAACTGATACACATGTAGCAAATGAACAATTGAGTTTAATTTGCTGATTCACAATTTACAAGGTCAGGTTTCTAATTACTCATTAGTAGCTCTTTTCCAAAGTGTTAATACTTTAATTTTATTTTGAATGGCTCTAAATGATTCTTCCAATGCAAAAAGGTCCCAATGGCTTTGCAAAGGTAGATGATAGGTTTTACCTGAAAATCAAAAATGACTCCAGCCACAAGGGGATTATCTTTTCAAGTTGCTAAGAGTCTTTGTGGGATATATTTTCAGTCTAGTGTTTCCCTAATGTACCCCTCAAGATGATCTAAATCAAGTTTCCATTTTTAAACAGACTTTCATTCTAGTTATCAATTTTAGTTTGGTCTCTTGTTTTTCATCTTGTTCTTAAGGACTGTTTTCTTATCACAAAGTTCTCACAATATCAGTGATACCTGAAAACATACTCAAGGTAGCATTCTCAGAAGTGATAAATGACCATGTGCTTCTAATACAGGCTTGGAAAATGACTTGTATTTTGTATTATGTGCATCATAAACTTCTAATTGCTCTTTCAGAGTATTCTGTAAAAAAAAAAGTGTGACATTTTTAAAGAATATTATGGCATTAAAAGTGAAGCCCTCAGAGGTGGTAAGACAGAATATTTAAAAATCTGCAGACTTCCTTTGGAAATACAACTTAGCAGTGAAGAATTAATTTAACAGTAAAAGACTAGAAGTCCTTCTCTTTTTTAATTAATGTGGATCTTTAGAACTGTACTTTCATATATACATATGAGAAAAGAAGGGAGAGGGAGGGAGAGAAACATCGATTGGCTGCCTCCTGCATGCCTCTGCAACCTGGGCATGCGCCCTGACAGGGAATCTAACTGGCAACCTTTTGGTGCACAGGATGATGCCCAACCAGCAGAGCCACACCCACCAGAGCCTAGAACTGTACTTTCTAATATGGTAACCACTGGCCGCATATGGTGACTGAGCACTTGAAATGTAGCTGCCTGAACTGAGGTATATGGACAAATGAACACAATATCTCATTTATAATGATTACATGTTAAAATGATAATGCTTTAGGTATATTGGATTACATAAAACATATTAAAATTAATTTCACTTCTTTATGTTTACTTTTTAACATGTGTCTACTAGAAAATTTACAAGTACATTTGTGGCTCACATGATATTTCTGTTGCACAGAGCTGCTTGAGAAAAGTGAAGAGAACAAGGATGGCCTGATAGATATTTTAGTTTTCATTTTATAAGTCAACAGTTTATTAGAAAATTTTCTTGACTTGACACAATTAGAGAGATTTTGTGGTAGGGGTGTTTGGAATTAAATAAAACAAATTTTTACTGACCATTGTTATGGTTCAGTTTAATAAATCTACTGCTGTGTAATATGATATAAATATGCCTTTTCTTCATTTTTTGTTAAAGTCAGCAAAATGAGCATTTATGATTAATATACTATAAAATAAATGGTGCTACCAATATAGAATCTAAACGTTTAACCCTTTAGTTTATACAGAATGAATTTTTGGCAGAAAATAATTAAACACAAGGTAACAATAAATAGTATTTTCCCCCAGGGGAGATTATCTTTCATTACATTCATTTTCCTCCTTGAATCAACTAATTTTCAAAGATAGTGAAATAGATTTAAAAATTTTTCTTATATTTTTGATTTTTTTTTCTGAAGGTCAGAGCAAAATAGACTGAGTAAATTGACAGATGGGATTGATTTCGCACATCACTTATTTCTTGGCTTAAGGCAAGTTCTATTGAAGTAATTCCACTTAAGGAGTGTATCTCAATAAGTGAATTTCCACTCAGCTTTAAAAAACATGGCTTAAATGTCACCTCCTCTAAGAAGCCTTTCCCGATCCCACTGGGCAATTATCCACTTCATATTCTGTTAGAACATATGCTTTGTACGTACTACTTTTATTAAAAATTTCCTCTCTCTCCCCAACTAGAGTGTGAGATTCCTGACAACATGGCTGAAGTCAACCCAAGTCATATTCATCTTTGTATTATCAATGATTAGTGCAGTGCCTGGCATATAATAGACAAATACGATAGGTATATATTCCAATTTACTCAATGAGGTGGCATTAATACTGCCAAATATTAGGGAAAATTAGTTTGATAGTATGTCTAGTTTAAACATGTATATACGGATCTTAGAAGTATCCCAATGAGGAATATGGTGACTGCTATTTCTCAATGAGATAATAATAAAGTTAATTTTCAGAGACAATTTATAAGTAAAGATTAACCTTGAAAAATGGCACACACAAAAAAAGAGGTGATGGAATACTAAGGGATACTCTAACCACCAAATTAAACATTTGTATTCTAAATGCAATCATTTTGATTGTGTTGCTTGAAATGATTACTCAAAGATTTTTTGCTACTATTATATATACCTGTGGCTTAGACTCATTTGTACACATCCATTTGATGATTTATTAATTCTTCTCATCGCTATTTGTTGATTCAGTCTACCTAGGATTATATATCAAAGGCTTCATGAGGAGAGCCTTTCCCAACCAATTTTCATGAAATTCCTCAGGGATGTGCAAAAATGTTCTGGATGCTCATATTATTAAAGGTAGGAATATCTATTCTTGAACCACCTGCACATAATTAAATTACAGTGCCAAGTACATGGTGGGGAAGATCAGAGGTGTGCACATGACTCAGTTAGTTAGTTTAATCACTTAACACTGTTAGCTATGAAGTGGATTTTTAAAAATTGATTTTAAAGAGAGAGAGAGGAGAAGAAGGAAGAAGAGGAGGAGGAGGAGGGTGAAGATGGGGAGAAGAAAAAAAGAGAGACAGGGGGGAGAAACATCAGTTTATTGTTCCACTTATTTATGCAGTCATTGGTTGTTTCTTATATGTGCCCTGAATGGAGATCTAACCTATAACTTTGGTACATTGGAATGATACTCCAAACAACTGAGCTACACTGCCAGGGCCCTAGTGAATTTTGACCATTATAATTGTCTTAAAATGTTGTTATTCTTATAGCTTACATCCATACTTAGACTATTCGTTAAAGACAGAAAATAAAAGTAACACATGTTGAAATATAGAAAGTTACTGAGGAAATTAGAAATTATAGTAATTCTGCTTGTTTTCCTTAAAATGATCTTTAGAGTAAACTAATTTGTAAGTGGCATATATAAGTTCCCAAAACAAACATTTTTATTGCTACCATTTTAGACATGCCAGAATTACATGGTCTAAGTAATTTGCCCAGGATAAAAAAGACAGTTGATAGAGTTGGAGGGGGATATGAACCCAGCTGTCTTGCTATATAGTCTTCCAATTGGGATACTACACACACACACACACACACACACACACACACACACACACACTCCCAAAGTTTGCTGACATTAGATTTATCTGAGCAGTTTTTAAAAGTTGCCATGTCCAAGAACCACAGCCCACCAAGTAAGTACAAATCTCCCAGTGAAACTGTGCTCAACTGTTGCTTAAAATGTAGTCTGCTAACATGTACTTGAAAATGTCAACTTGAGCCACTCTTATCTCATGGTTTAGAGGTGAAAAAAATCAGCTAATTTTTAAGGGAACAATAACAAAAATAGGCAGGAATTCCACATATCTGAGCATACAAGTTGTTTTATCTCTGACTATATAACAGTTATAAATCTACATTTTTGTGTATATTTGGTCCCCAAGCCAAGAATGTAATTTAAAATGATATAGATTGTTAATTTATACTTTTTCTTATGTAGAGTTAAAAATCATTGTTAAAATGAAAGTAATGATTGGATAAAAAAAACTGTGGTACATTTATACAATGGAATATTATGTGGTGATAAAAAAGAAGGAAGTATTACCATTTGTAACAGCATGTATGGATCTGGAGAGTATTATGCTAAGCAAAATAAGCCAGTCAGAGAAAGATAAATATCACATGATCTTGCTCATATGTGGAATCTAATGAGCAAAATAAAATTGATGAACAAAATAGATTCAGAGACAAAGAACCATGGAACAGACTGATGAATTTCAGAGGGAAGGTGGGGATGAGGGGTTGAGGGGGAAGAGATTAAGTGGGAAACTTATATGCATATATGCATAGCCCACAGATACAGACAATAGTGTGGTGAAAGCTTGGGAGGGGTGAATATGGGGAGGAGGGGTCAATGGGGGGGAACCAAAGGGGACATCTGTAATACCTTAAACAATAAAGATAAAAATTTAAAAAATTAAAAGTAAAACATTTGTCTTTATGTAATGAATACTATTATAAAGTATATTAAGTGTTATGAAATCTTAAATATGCTAATACAAGCTATGATAGTTTAAAAAGTTAAATAATATATAATATTCATATTATCTATGTTTTATAATAAATTAATTATCCTAAATAATTCAAATTACTTAATTATCTCACAGTGTGCAACAATGCCTAAATGATTTTTTAATTTTTTGGACATTTGAGATTACTATGGAAGAGAATTACTATGAAAGATCAGGAAAGGTGTCTAAATACTACATTAGAGCAGGGTTTTCAACCTCATCACTACTGACATTTGGACTGGATAATTCTTTGCTGTGGACAGAGATCCTGTGCCCTATAGGATATTTACCAGCATACCTGGCCTCAACCCATTAGATTTCATTTTTGACAATTAATAGTGCCCCCAGACATTGCCAAATATTTCCTGGAAGGCAAAATTGTCCCATCCCTTTAAGAGCCAGCCATTGCATTAGACAAACAAGCTCAGAGTTATACTCCCTCTAACTGACTTGGCCTAAACAATCTGGAGACAGCCCTTCTAACTTCTGACTTGGAAGAATCAAGACTTCTGCATGTCTATAATATAAGTTTAATAAATATGTATACAAGTTATTCTGAAATGATGTAACAACCTGTAACTCTGAATCATGAAAAAAAGTATTTGGATGCTTAATGTGTTTTATGATACTGTATCCTAAATTTTTTGAAAATTGATTTATTTAAGCCATATAATATTTTTAAATATATTTTTATTGATTTCAGAGAGGCAGGGAGAGGGAGAGAGAGATAGAAACATCAATGATTAGAGAGAATCACTGATTGGCTGCCTCCTGCAAGCCCCCTACTGGGGATCGAGCCTGCAACCCAGCATGTGCCCTTGATGGGAATCAAACCTGGGACCCTTCAGTCCACAGGCTGACACTATATCCATTGAGCCAAACCAGCTAGGGCAACACCATATAATAGTTTTGATAGTTTATTAACTGGACATTTTATTCTGAAAATCATCCAACATACTTACAATACATTTTCCAAACTAAGATTTTTCATAATACTCTCATCAGCTATTCTTTGGTGGGATGTGCCATTTTTCCATTGCATTGTAATTATTTATTTGTGCTTTATCATATATTCCCAGAAGGTAGGATTCTGGCTAACTGCCTCACTCTCCAGGGCATACCATAGAGCCTCGCACTTGGTTGGTGATTGCATCCTTTAATAGTGTATGTATTAGGGGATATAAATTATTAAAGTATTTATCTCATTGTTGAAAGTTTGACTCATAGAAATTTAAAAATTAATGCATTGAATTCTATATGAAAAAAAGAAGCCTATCTGGTTGAGGGGGCTCAAGCTTCGTCCACTTTTTACTTTTGAACAATTGTTTTGGTTCATGGTAAATACATCTTTAATCCTCTTTCCTACATACTCTGAATTAATTAAGTACCATTCTTTGTGAGGGGGCAGGGATATAGATAAATGTCTTCCACACCCTTGATCCCATCCAAATAATTACCACTAAGGAGAAACTTCCCTCACCTTTTCTGTAGAAGTTGTCTTCAATGAAATATACACTGGAAATATTATAACTATAGAAAGGACATTGAGTAGTACTTTCAGCTAATTGGCAGTACATGCCTTCCAAATTTTCAGAAGGACCTCCATTTAATAACTCCACGGAATAAAGTAATTGGCTGAAGTTTACTTTGCAGTTCTTAATATAAACTTAGGCCCATTTTTTAAAAAGAACTCTAAAAACAATGACAATTGGGGTCAGTATGCATTTAAATGAAACATAAGAAAATAAAAACGTATTTCACTTTCAAAGGACCTATGTTGTACTCTTTTTTGAAGATTGCAACCCATCTATTTTATAACATAATGGTAATAATATTGCCGCTAAGTTAACTGTGTAATAATTCACTTTTGGTACTGTAATAATTGAGCAAACAGAGCTGGTACTAGAGGCACTCCTTTCTTTTATTTATTGTAATATTTTTCCATAATTTAATGAGAAACATTTCAAGAGCAACATTTTTATCCTTTCATGTTAAATTAATTTACAATGCTATGAGCTATAATAAAATGAGAGAAACCATCAGCAAAAAGGCAAAAGTTAATAAAGACAGATATTATCAAAGTTTCAAGGACTGAAACAGATCAAATCATAAGAGTATTTGCTATCTTCCTTTTTTGGCTTAGTTCTATTTGTCATAGTTTGTTCTCAATTATTACTGCTAAGATAACATAATATTGATGAAGTTAAAAAGATGCATCACTGAAAGAAAACATACACAATTAAAATCACCTAAAAAAACCCAAACTTTGTGATGTATTTTAGTAAGATACTCGATTTATTTAAAGAAGGCTCTGATGTAATTTAACTTTTACTTGTATAAACCTA
The DNA here is from genome assembly GCF_000147115.1 of Myotis lucifugus. NCBI lineage: Eukaryota > Metazoa > Chordata > Mammalia > Chiroptera > Vespertilionidae > Myotis > Myotis lucifugus. Next base: position 8,995,948 of record NW_005871068.1, read on the forward strand.
CTTGGGAAAAAATTCAAGGAATGATGAATGAGTCCTGAGGAAAGTTCATGTTATTGGAATGAAGTTCTCTGGTATACTATGGACACTCAAATTTGATAGAAGCCACTTCAGAATATCTTAGGAAATTTCTATTCAGATGTTGAAAGCTGAACAAGATTTGAGAAGAACGGGGCTGTGGGATCTTTGTTAAGAGACTCAGGGTCTCTGAGTCTCCGTTTCTTGATCTTTAATTAATGGGATCAGTGGTCAGCAAACTATGGCTCGCGAGCCACATGCGGCTCTTTGGCCCCTTGAGTGTGGCTCTTCCACAAAATACCAACTTCTGCACATGGGCCACGAAGTTTCAATTGCACTGTACGTGGTTGCCCCAGTATTTCCCGCACGTGGTATTTTGTGGAAGAGCCACACTCAAGGGGCCAAAGAGCCGCATGTGGCTCACAAGCCGCAGTTTGCCGACCCCTGGACTAGATCAAGGAGAGAGTAGTTTCCCTTGGATAGTGATGGTGATGGGGAGCTCCTGAGGATTCTGAGGCTACAGACAGGTAAAGTGAGGATGAGTGCTATAGTACATGTATTATATATTTGCCATTCATAGACTAGATGATACCAAAGGTCCTTGCAAGTTTCAAAGTTCTTTAACTCAATGAGAGCATTTATTGTTCATCAAGCAAGTAAGCAGACATCCTTCTACTGAGCACATGTCTACACATCTAACATCCTAGAGTGGTATGACTCAAAGTGTGCTCCGAGATCAGCAGCAGAAGCATCACCAGAGATGGAATGAATCGGAATCTCTGGGGGTGGGACCAAGTAATCCGTGTTTTAAGCTCTCTAGAAAATTCTTATGTACACTAAGAGAAGCAGTAATATAGAGCATTGTGGGAAGAACAAAGAAGATGCATAATCTCTAGTCTTTTGCCTAAAAGACCTTTTTTGAGAAAATAGATGTAAAACAACTTAGAGGAAAAGATGGTTCGTAGTAAAGTACTATCTGTAAATCAATCATCCAACCAATAGTGAGATCCTACTGTACGTTAGGCACTGTGCTAGATGCTGGGCACATAATGGTTCTTCTGCTTTTGTGGAGCTTACAGTAATAGTGAAGGTGATAGATAACAACCAAATAAACAAATATATAAATAAAATAATTATAGTTTGTAGAAAATACTATGGAAGAGATAACCAGGGTGCTGTGAAAAATAAACAGAGATGATATTTAGGGGTAGAGAGGGATATATTCAATTTTATTTAGAATTTGAAAGTTATAATAATAATGTGTTAAGATTCAGTTAATTGATAAATCAAATACCAACTACATGTACTAGTATGCTGTGAACCCAGCTAGGCACATTGGGGGATATAAGAGTATGCCATGAAAGACTTTATAGCCTGTAGAAAAGATCAGATTTAATCACCAACTATAATCAGCATGCAGTCCACAGTAGTGGGAAACTTTAGATTGCCCCTGTTGAAATTCTGCCCTCTCTTCTTCTTGGTTAATATACTCTTCTGGTTTTCCAATTCCTGGCTTTTTAATTCAACTGCACCAGAAGAATACAGAAAAGAGAGAAATCAGTGTTGGCTGAAATCAATGCAGAATGTCCAATGGAAGAGAAATCTGAAATTGGCCTTGAAGGAGTAGTAGAATGCATAAAGTTAAATACAAAAGGCATTTGAGAAATACTGTCATTATTAGCATTCCTAATACCTTCATATGACCATTTTATTTCTGAGAACTGGTACTGTCATAAAAGATGACCTATTCATGCCACATAACATGCCAGAGGGTTTTGGTTCAGTCCGACACAGGATACATTATATTTATGCTTTCACTTATTACTTTGACTCTTACTCTTTTGGCTTTAACTTTCCTTTTAGTTACTAAGAGGGGCTCTAATGTGTGTGGAGGCAGAATTGCCCAAGAAGAGATGAGTCAATATTTACATATTGACAGTTATATTATAAGCACTATAAAAGTGGCTGTTCCTTATGAAAATTATTAAAGTGAAATTAGAGGTCCTAAGCTCCTCAAATGTGTATATATGTCCTCTAATAGTAAACTCCTTTGGTAGAACTACTCAATAGTTGGTTTTCAATTGCTTTCTTTGAAGAGTACAATAGAGATCCCGTACCCACCTAGTTTAACTGTAATTATGACTAATAAAAACATTTAATATTCTTAGTTAACAACTACAGAATAAAACAGAAAGTAATACAGTGGGATAAGGAAAATGACTTTGTATTTATATTAAGCAAATTGGATCTCAGAAACTACAAATCATATGCAGGTGGTCAGAAATTACACTTTACATTGCAAAGTGTAGCTAAGAAGTATCTGCAACTAGGGAACTCTAAAAATGAAAAATACTACCACAGGATGGAAAAAAGAAATCCTTTTAAAAATAGAATTTAACTGTCAATAAAGGTTTTTATAATAAATTCTTGTAAAGTTTAATATGAGAGGGTTGTAAAAAGGAGATGTTATTCAAGAGAAAAATCACATCTGATTTTTATTGCTATGGTCTTTCACTGACTTTTATCTCATCTTCTTAGAGGCTTTTGCCTTTTGACAAAATACAAAATTGAAGAACTTATTAAAAGAGGAGAATGTATAGAAATATTTTCTTGAGTTATAAGACCCTGATCACCAGTTATACTCAGGAAATGATTAAGAAGGTTGAGTGATAAACAGATTGTGCAAAAGTTGTAATTATAATTTTCTCTCTCTTCTTTGAATTATTGCAGAGTTCCATTTAAGGTCTTAAATTTGCTAGACTAATCCAAATTTACTAGTGAGAGGCATCTTTGAATTCTCCTTAATCTATTTAGTTACTTTTTGTTTAATATGTTCTAATCAAGAGAAACCTAGAGTCTCAAAGGCATAATGTTCCCTCCCCAAATTGGTTTAATTTTAGGTTGCTTAATTGGAACTCCAATGAATTAGAAGTTCATTCTATTATCTTGGCATCCTTCATAGCACCTGGAACAGTGTTGAGTACATATTAGATACTCAATAAATATGTTTTGAAGGGCTGAAATTGCTTAAGAGGAAATAAAAGGAATTTAGAAGATATTTAAACTCCTAAAAGAAACTTATTTCTGTCTTATTTATAAGAAAGACATGGTTAGAAAGTCAATTGCATAAGCTATGGTTTTAATAAAACCTATTCAAGTTTGCTTGATTTGATTCAACAAACTGTTATTGGTATACATTGTTTTGACATGGTGAAATACTGAAGATATTTAAAAATAACACACTATTCAAGGAAAAGTTTAGTGATGGGTTATTTTGCAGGTGATTTGATTCTGACTTTAACTTGTTGAAGGACTATGATCTCTGTTCAGTGCAATACTGAAAATACTATCGGTTCAGAATAAACAATTTCTGAATGATTTTATTAACTCATTCATAATTTTAAAATCTCACAATGAAATATGGTATTTTTTTCTGCACTAGAATGTAAACTATTGCTTATTCTATACCTTACTGTGGATGAAAAAGGGGTTGAAACAGGGTAATCACCCTCAAGAGAGCACATAATCTTAACTGTCCTATAATCCAATCCTCCCCATGCTTTCTCTCACCTTCATGTAATCGTCTTTAATCTACTTAATCTCTCACTAATCTCAAATGCATGAAAGAAACTGTAAAACTGTTAGTCTCCAGAGCATTTGAGATCTTCTTTTCCAATAATTGTAGTCAGTTTGGGCTCAAATAAATTCTTATAAAAATTCTCTACAGGTTTGGATGTTCTTACGTTGACAATACAAGCTAGCACGCTAACTAGCAAATGGTGGGTACTCATTGATAGATGAATATTAATCTATGAATTAATATTAACAGAAATTATACCTGCAGAGTTACATTTTTTAACTAAACCAGAAGAGTTAAATATTTAAAGAAAGAGTATTATTATTAGGTTACTGAAATTATTAATAAAATAGACCTCATTATATTTCTCTGATTTCTGTATCATGCAGATAAAACACAAACCAGCTATGCCAGCTATGTTTGTTTTGTCCCTTCAGATCTACTCCCCTCCTCTTTCTCCACAATCAAAGGGGCTGACTTGTAAAATGACATCAGTGGGCTCCTATGCCCATCAGTGGATTTTCTGGTTGGATTTGACTAATGGAGAGAAGCAAGAGATTGGAGGGAAGGAAGGCATTGAGGTTAAGGTATTGGTTCCTTTGGTTTCCTTCTCTGGGTGTCAATTCAAGGCTAATTTTATTCTTGGAAAGAAGGCCATTATTCCACCTAAGGCAGTAAGATCTACATGATGATTTCTTTTCAGGGTTCCAGAAATCTCTTTTCCCTCCCTAAGACAGGTGACGTCTGTATTACTGCTAGCCCACAGGTCTTGTGCTATTGTCTGTGCTTTCCCTACACTCTGCCCACCCTGGGTGTTTAGTGCTTGTAAATCAATACTCAAATGACCCTAATTAGAATGTGCCATCTGTTTCCTGTTGGAACCCTGACTGAGACACCAACACAAAGGGACAGCAAATAAGATCATGGAACAGGACAAAGTTTCAGCACTAAACAGTTATTATATTACTTCTGTTAATGGATGTGAAAGTGGTTGATAAACCCTAATTGTTACACAGAAGTTGGTTATTATTATTCAGCATTAGGTATGGAAATTTTAGGTCATGTCTATACAGGTTTCCCATCACAAAATAGTTGACATGATCTAACTTGACAACAGGATTGATGTGGCTGTGCTGGATCAGTTGTACAAGAATTATGTTGTGAATAAATTTTTAATGTATTAACAATACAGGGGAGAGCAAAAGTAGGGGTACAGTTGTGAGTATGCAAAAAAAATTTATCCTTGTAAAAGGTGTCCCAAAATTCACGCAAGAAGTAATTTTGATAGAAAACACAGGTTTATAATTAAAAATTGTAAATTTTTATTGATTCATAAAGTATACAGTATAGGGTTATGTATGGAATAGCATATCGGGTAAATGGCCTCCACGGCTTTGCTGGCACATACACATGCACTCTTTTGTTGAAATTTTCCATGACCGTTTTTGCATAAATGTGGCTGAATTTCGATGAGGCTCATTTTCATCTTGATGGCTTGGTTAATTGACAAAATTGTAGCATTTGGGGTTCAGAAAATCCACGAGTAATTGTTGAGAAACAAATGATCCACAACGTGTCACTGTTTGGTGAGGATTTTGGGCTGGAGGCATCATCGGACCATTCTTCTTCGAAAATGCGGCTGCTCAGGCAATAACAGTTAATGGTGCTCGCCATCGCGACATGATAATCCAGTTTTTTGTGCCTAAATTGCAAGATATGGATGTGGATGACATGTGGTTTCAATAAGATGGTGCCACATGCCATACAGCCCAAGAAACAATTCAATTACTGCATGAGTCATTTCCTGGTCGTGTAATTTCCCGTTTTGGTGATCAGAATTGGCCGCCCAGATCATGCGATTTAACGCCGTTGGACTTTTTTCTTTGGGGTGTTTTGAAGTCTAAGGTTTATGCCAATAAGCCCACGACCACCCATGACTTGAAGGAGGAAATTGAGCGCTGTATCAACGAAATTCAGCCACATTTATACAAAACGGTCATGGAAAATTTCAACAAAAGAGTGCATATGTGCCAGCAAAGCCATGGAGGCCATTTACCCAATGTGCTATTTCATACATAGCCCTATACTGTATACTTTATGAATCAATAAAAAATTTACAATTTTTAATTATAAACCTGTGTTTTCTATCAAAATTACTTCTTGCGTGAATTTTGGGACACCCTTTATTATTTATTTATTTATTCTTGTATTATTTATTTGTATTATATAAATCTACTTTGTCCCACCCCTGCATAGGTAAATACACCAGGTTGTCAGACTTAGCCAGGGTTTATATGGCTGATCACAGACATGGCCTCAGTATTCCATTATTCACCTAAGATCACTGGCTAGGTTTCCCTGGTCTGGAATTCATCAAGAAGAGTCCAGCTCTGTAAAGGGACAGGGAACATGACCTCTGTCTGAGTTATCAGTAGAAAATTATGTCTCTAATCATTCACTATAGTTGGGGCTGAACTGTAGTAACAAATCTGTGTCTCCTCAAGCTTAGGAGATCTTGCAGACAGTGCCCTGAACGAGGAATTTAAAAAAAAATCCTCACTCGAGGGCATTTTCAATTGGTTGCCTCCCACACATGCCCCGGACCGGGTCTCGGGATTGAACCCACAAACTAGGCATGTGCCCTGACCCAGAATTGAACTAGAAACCTTTTGGTGTATGGGACGGCGCTCCTATCAGGGCCCCTGTAAGATGGTTTTATCAAAAGAATTATACTGACACTCAAGAGTGTGCTCTACAAACAAACAAATATTTTTAGGGCAAAAAGGAAAAAGGTGGTATTAAATAAATTTGACAAAATATTGCTCTTAATGCCATATTTTGGAAGTAAACCTATACTACAAACATATTTTGGGAAACAATTAGCCACCTCATATGATAAAAGTAATATCACTTTCTTATTGAGACTGGCAAAGCCTTATAAAAAATAAAAAAATATAAAAGCAGTGTGCAATAATGCTTCATGAGGTTTTCCTGTAAAAATCTTCAAGTAAGCTGTCAATGGGCACAAACTGACTTATTTTGATATACTGTAGGTCTATGTATAAAGCAAAGTTCTATATTATTTTATTGGAATGGCTTATGTTGCCTTAGGTGCGATTTACACATCAGCTTTTTAACTTTATTGCTGCTTGTTTCCCTTTTGGTGGCTTCTTTTAATAACAAGTCCCTGCTAGCCAGTTAACACTGCTTCATAAAAGAAGGCCTTCACATTCATGATCCATGATGCAATGTGCTCCCACAATCTCTATCATTCTGAGATATCATCCTTCCTGGGAAATGCTGACTAGTGCTTTGTTAATTTGTAAGGTTTTTTTGTTTTGTTTGTTTTTCCAATTGAGGTCAATTCACTGGCTCATCAAAGGAAGTCATTTTATTACATACTTTTGTATTGGTCAAAAAGAGAAGTTGTATCATTTTTATTTTCTTAACCAGAGACAAATAGGTTGTAAAAATTACTATATCATAGCCATTGAATTTTGGGTTTTCCTTTCAAATTTAGGTCAAAAGGCAACATTAACAGTCAGATGGAAGGACTGTCACATGGAAGAGCTGCCAAGAAGATAAGTTTAGAATTATTAATTAAAAATTAACACATCCACATTTGCATTCTTAAATTGAAGAAAACGACCATTTTGGCTACCATTACAATGAGATGCTGCATATTTCACATGCTGAATCCCGAAGGAGGAGCCATTCATTTTTAGGATAGATATTTCTAGGGTTCAGTATAACTTGAAAGATGAGGGTAGGAAATTCAGGCATAGTCAGAGGGATCCTGCTTTCTTTTTTAGGGGTTGTAAGGTTCATGAATATTAGTCAGCCTTCCATTTGACTAACTTACTGAGCTTGTCTCCAATAGACTATACTGTATAGCAGACTGAATTATTGGCCTCAATTCTTTCACATCCCTAATAGCATTATGCATTCACACCCCTGCCATGACTTCATGTAGGTAGAAAGTATTTTCCCATCCCTTGATTTTGGGCTTAGCCACATGACATGTTTTGGCCATTGGGATATAAGTAAATGTGACAAGAACAGAGACTTGAAACATGTTGATTTTACTTCTGTCATTGCTCTGAGAGGATGTTGTCCCTTCAGCCCAAGTCTCAGAATAAGATATGGGATGAAGGACACAAACTGGACGTGTGGTCTGGAGATAAGCATAGTCAAGCCAAGTCTAGGCAAGACCAGCCAAGCCTCACTAAATTGCAGACCCACCAGGAAATAAATATTTGCTGTTACTAGCCACTGAAAATTTTTGGTTGTTTATTATGTAGTAAAATTGGCTGATATATACTAAAAAACAAAATGTTTTAAAAGCAATACAACCCAAGACAATTATGCTGAATGGATAGTCATCAAGTAAAAGAAGAAAAGACCAACTAATTAAAAAGTTACCAAATTCTTATAACAAAGTTCACATTCATTCTAGGTACCAGGATTAGGTGGTGATAACTGGTTAGAGGCAAGGATTAAACATAAAAAGCAAACTACCAGTCAATTTTAACACACTAGGTCGTATTTCCAGGTTTTATAATATTTGAAAGAAGTCTGCTGTGATATGCTAATGACTGTAAATTCTGTGATTTCTGGAATATCTACAAAATGCTACAGTCACATTTAAAACAAAAGTGGATTCTCAAGTAAACTTTCTGGTACAGAAAGATAATAAGTCCTCTGGTCTAGAAAGGAACAAGAGAGTGATAAGGTACGTTTGGCATTTCTATTAGTTATGTTTCCAAAAATGATAAAGCTGGTTCTCTCCTATTGTTTAGTCATCTACAGATTCCTTCTTATGTATGATTACTGCTAATGGGTGGAAGCTACATTTCACCTCCAGCCCTCCACAACGAATTTGAGGAGTATTTAAGAGAAACAATTTTGTAGATAAAGTTCCAATTTCATGTGCCTCCCCAAACGCTTCCTTTGCTTCTTCTATAGTCTCTGAATTTGTTTTTTTAAATATATTTTTTATTGTTGAGAGTATTATAGATGTCTCCCATTTTCCCCTCCTTTACCTCCCTCCTCCCACTCCCCTCCCCCACCAGGGTGTAGTCTCTGAATTTGAATGACAACTTCCTAGCAGTTATATGAGAAGAGTATACTAGACCAAGTGAGGAATCTATGAAATATCTTAACATCAAAATTCTTGAAACACAATAACTCTTTGTTTTATATTGGAGCCTGATTAGATTGAAGGTAATGGATATGTATATTGTCTTGATTGTAGTGATGGTTTCAGGGTGTACACATATGTTAACCTTATCAAATTATATACTTTATATATTGTACAGTTTATTGTATGTCAATTTCATCTTCTAAAGATACTAAAAATATTAAGTGCTTCGAAAGAAATCATGCTAAATGTGTGCAAAGCCTCTACGCATAAAAGTCTATATCTCTTGCAAGACATTTAGGTAGATGGATGTAAATAAATGAAATGATCTATCATAGTCCTAGTTTGGACAATTCAATATTGTAAAGTTGTAGATTGATGTATTTTTAAAATGGGTATCTCTGAGGGCTTACTTTTCCTCATCTAATAAGTTTATTCAATGATTTCTAAGATTTCATTTTCAGACCCGTGTTTCTATGATCTATAGATACTGTAGTTCCAAGCATCAAGAGGAGAGTACATATAATTAAAGTTCAAAACAAAACCAAATATGACAGCAGCTACCATCATATTTATGAGCAAGTCTGGAATGAAATAATTTTTCCCTTCTCTAGGGAGTTATTTCAATAGGATGGATGATGTACATTCTACACAGTGTTATAACTACACCACTCCTCAGCATGTTTTCCCTTTAAGTACCAAACAGATATATAAATTTTAAATATTAAATATTAAAAGAGAGTTGTCATGGGTTGATTTTTTTCTCTCTGTAGTTTATACATTTGAACAGTTCACCAGTCATAGCTCTAAATAGTGGTAAATATTACAATTAAGAAGATTATACAGGAAAAAAGAATGAGACCAAAAACTCAAGGCCTATTGGGCATCTTCAAATCTGGTTTCCATCATCTCTGTTGGTTGTAGGTGTGGCTAATATGTAGTCATTAATAAAAGTTGCATTTTAGAGGCTTTCCAATAGGTTGATTCTAAGGAACTCATTTATGAGAGAAGACTAAAACTCCGTTTAGTCGCATTGGGTATATATTGATATTAAGGCTAGCTAAAATGGTAAAGCAGAATGAATGCTTTGTTTAGACTATACGTAAGAAATTACATTTAGAAATGAGTAAAAGTACAAATCTGGGCAGCCAAAACTCAAGGAAGTAGAATGCCTCTCTCATCCAAGGGCCCTAGAGCCCTTTTTGAAGGCTTGGAAAAGTTTAAACCTAACTATAGCCTTAGGGGAGGTTTGGCTGACCAGACTTTGATTCTTTCTCCGACCCTGCCCTGGTAGGCTTATGTCCTTCAGTAAACTTTGCTTTTCATAAGAAATAGTCAAGCTGTTGTATACTCCATCATTCCCATTACTTTGAGATTTCAGCAAGCTCAAATTACCATCTGAACTTCAATATACAAATTGAGTTCAAAAACCTGAATAAATGTGCAAGTGACCTAAGAAAAACTATTGCTAGTCTCCTAAAGTAAATACTAAGAGAAAGATGCCAAATAAAAGTCATATTGTTTTTAGTTTAAAAATCCATATCTTAATTGATCTTTATAAAATATATTTTTTCTAGATAAAAGAGAAATTATAATAAATTAAATTTTAGATTTTTGGATATGGTTGGATGATGTTTTGTGAAATTAAAATTATAGAATCATTTGATAGGCTTTACCAATAGCCTTTTAAAGTAAAATACTTATATATCTTGAAATGAATTATTTTTAAATGTATCTGAACTGAATGTATCACTTGGGATCTTAAGGTGACAAATAAATATAATAATACCAGGTACAGGTAATTTAGGTACCCTAATATCATTTGGAAAATACATGTCATAAGTTATTGCTAAAACCACCATAGCTGCAAAACGAATCCTTGAAAACAGATTAGATATTTTATTCATTGACTGGAGCAGCAAAGAATGGATGTTGATAATGTGTTTTTATGAAGAAGAAACTTCAGAAAACAAAGCTTTAAGCTCTGTGCATTAAACAAAACAAAAAATAAAGTATGTAGCTTGGTTTAAGGAACAAAAATATTTAAAAGAAGAACACGCAAAACTAACAATTTTGTAAATGGTATATACTTTTTGTTGTAAACAGAAAGATAAAAATAATAGACAATGCACACTGATTATTACTAAGTTAGCAAAGAGGACTTCCATTGTTATAATACTATATATAATGTCACAGCACAGTTGCTTTAGTAATAAAAAATAAAATAATGTGTACCCTACCTGAGATGAAAAGGCCAATAGTAAATGTATTCCTCTTCTTAGGATCACTGAACTAAACCTATAGTTTCATTTATTTTTGCTAAATTTTCTGTTTAATGATATGAGAATATAGCTTTTTATTTTCCCACTAAATAGTCTTATATAATAAAAGGGTAATATGCAAATTAACCATTACTCCATCACAAACATGGCAGTGCCCATAGCCCAGCTGTGGGCAAACTACGGCCCGCGGGCCGGATCCGACCCGTTTGAAATGAATAAAACTAAAAAAAAAAAAAGACCATACCCTTTTATGTAATGATGTTTACTTTGAATTTATATTAGTCACACAAACACTCCATCCATGCTTTTGTTCCTGCCCTCTGGTACAGTTTAAGAACCCATTGTGGCCCTTGAGTCAAAAAGTTTGCCCACCCCTGCCATAGCCACAAGATAGTGGCGCCCAGTGCTCTCAGCCGGGCCAGAGTCCCCCAGTTCCGGGCAGGGGGGTGCAGCCGCTGAGAGTGGGCAGCGGGAGCGGCCCTGGCAGAATGCTTGCTTCGTAACTGCGGCGATGAGGCAAGCATTCCATGCCTGGTCGCGGATGGGCTCTGGCCAGGCTGGGGTGCAAAACGCTTGCATCGTCGCCCCGGCCAGAGAGCCTCTGGGCAGCAGGCGCGGAGCGGCCAGGCCCCACAGAGAGCTACTGGCACATGGATTCATTCTCAGGGCTACTAGTAGGTATATATTGATTGAAAGTATTCTAAAACTATTATGTGAAACTAAACTGCATTTTGACTTATTTGTATTAATTGTTTGTTTGCAAGTTGTTCTTAACCTGGAAAAATGTTTTCTTCTATTTTAAATTGCAATCTCCCAGGTCTGTTCTCTTTTCCTCTAATTTTTAAAATTGATTTGAGAGAGAGAGAGAGAGAGAGAGAGAGAGAGAGAGAGAGAGAGGAAGGGAGAGGGAAAGCGAGAGAAACATCAATGCCATAGAGAAATAGTGATTAGCTTCCTTCTATGTGCCTCCTACTGGGGATCAAGCCTGAAACCCCAGCATGTTCCCTGACTAGGAATCAAACCAGTGACCGCTTGGTGCATGGGATGATGCTCAACTAACTGAGCCACACAAGCCAGGGCTTGTTTCCCTTTTTAATGAGGACAAAAATACACTTAAGAACTCTGGTATATAAGTTTCTGGAAGAGAGCATTCACAAATAAATTCTGATCAACAGATTGCACACATTTCCCAATCAGCTGTGCAGACTGAGCATTTTCACGGCTCTAGTCATTTTATAAAGATGATTCAGAATTAATCAGTCCTACTGCCACTTTTATTATTTATATATTCACAGCATTGACAGATTTCATTTTCTTCCCACTCTCTACTCCTCTTCTATAGGAATAGCACTCATGACATGGAACAGGGAACAGCAAGACTCATCATCTGACCTACCTTCTTCAAGGCATCACTCAGGTCACCCTGGGATCCCACAAACAATAATGTGGGATATTCAGATCCACATCAAACTTCCTTTTATTTCTCCAAGTGCTTTCTCTAGAACACAAAGTCCACTTATTCTGTAGACTACAATATATATTTGTGAATAATATAGTAATAACTAGGACTGGAAGAATACAGAAATAGTTATGGCTGTAGCTTCTGTAAATACTGGAATGAAATTCCCCTAGGAAGAATGGCATTAGGAAGCCTTACAGAGGACCAAACTCCCAGCATTTTGAGCAATCATATTGGATGTGACATTTAGAATGCATTGCATCTTCTCCTGGGATTACTAAAAATTACAACTGTACCTAAGTCACCTAGCAACAGTTTATGCCACTAATTAATTTTAAAGATATAGTAACAGCAATCTTTTCAAATATCTCTTCGAATTCATTAGACATTGTCTCTTGGAAGCCTCAAATTTGACTCAGCCAAAATGGCAGAGGAAATTAATGTTATTCGCTTGTGTCATTTGACTAAATTCAGAAAGGTAAAGAAATAACAATTAAAAAAACCAGACATGGCTAATAATAAATGAAGTCTGAATATATAAAAAGGTTGTTGTCAAGACAAATCCATTGCCTGGTTGTCTTCAGCTGACATCTATTTTTACAGACAGTGTGACTTAACATGTAGAAATACTGAATAATCCAATTATTCAAATGGCATATAAAAAGTATTTCAAATATATTTTTTCATAATATTCTTGCTATAGCCTCTAAACATTTAATTAAATAGATTTATGGGTTAAGCTTTAATGATTATGCCAACAAGATGGTAACATAATGAATCCACATTAGTTTTAGATGTATTTCTAATATTATATAACAAATTGGAAATGAATTTCATATATAATTATCTCTATAAAAACAAACTACATGGGTAATTAGCACAGCTGATTCCATATCACCACAAGGGTTAAACCAGATGGTAATATTCATTATTTTTCTCACCCACACAAAACCAAATATCACCCATGTTCTCTTGGGAATGCATGATGTATTTAAATGAAACATATTATTATGTAATACTTTGATATCAGAAGGTGTTTTTTTTTTTAACTTAGTACAGAAATGTGCGTATCCTCTCAAGATTGGTGGTGCTACTTACAATTAAATTAACTTACAAATATTACTTACAAATAAATTAACAGAAATAGTGTATTTTTGATGCATAAGATTAATATAATGACATCTGGGACAAGGATAGATCTAATTATTTTTAAAAATTAATCACCACTAAAAATAAAAAAATAGGCTTTATATTTTTACCACAAGATGGCTGATATTATTAATTTTCAGTAGGTATTCAGACAAAGCAAAAGCTTCTTTGGTGTTTCAATTAGCTATTGTCAAGATAATGCAGAACAATACATTATGGTTTCAAACAATAATCATTTATTTTCTTGGATGTGCACGGCTAGAACAGCCCTACTGTCTCTCAGCCTCTTCTGAGACTAGCGGCTTAGATGGGGCACATTCTTCTTATACATATGGTAGAAGCACAAATAAGAAAGTGCAATGCCTCTTAAGGCCTAGCCTTCAAACTAACACACTGTCACTTCTGCTCACTTGCTGTTGGCTAAAGCAAGCCACATGGCTAAGCCCTAAGGCCAGGATTTGGGTGGTACACCCCATCCAATAGGAGACAACGTCAAGACTGTGATTGCAGAAAATAAGAAAGAACTAAGGTTGATCATTCAATCTATTCCAACTATATAACAGTTCCTTTAAAGCAGGTAATATATAGCAGAACGTGAGAATGATATATACTTATAACTATGAGTTACTTTTTCAGAGTATAATTTTGGTCAGATATTTACCTGTGCTTGATGACTGCTTTGGAATATTATTAATGTCATCAGTGATTAAACTCCAACTAGCCCGCTACTACTATATTTAATAAATAAATAATCCTACTCTCATTTTTCAGTTTCTTGTAACAGAATTCAAACACATATTTATTTGGAGCAACCTTCGGCAATGTTCTGTGAGTATAGACATATTGATGCAATTTCTACTACAGGGAGAGAGAATGCCATTTGAGTTACAAGCCCTGTTTCACTCAACTCTGGAGTTACTATATATATTATACAGGAATAATAATACAACACTACCTTTAAGGAGTGTGAGTAAATTTATTTTATTTTTCAATACCATATAAAAGAAAATATCTCAAATCATGAGAATTAGTCATTTCCTGTGAGAAGGCCAGAAGCAAAGGGACTTCTCAATCAGATACACTGTGTAAGCAAATTACTGTGTGTGTGTGTGTGTGTGTGTGTAATTTTTTTCTGTCTCTTTCCAATTCCATTTTTTTCCATCTTGTCTCCAAAATTCTTGTTTTTCTGATGTTCCATTGAGGAATTAAACACGAAGAAATACTGAATAATTCAATTATTCAAATGGCATACAAAAAGTATGTAAAAAGAGATGTAAAAGAAGAGTGTGTTTGAAAACCTGCTCAGAGAATGAATTTCAATTTGGCTGTTCTATTAGAGGACTAATTTGCTTTCTCTGTGCAATTCTGGTGTGATCACTGTTGCATATATTATTGGATTTCAAGTCCTATGCCTCCACCTAAAATCATTTTGAGATTCCCACAAGGCAGGTCAATCGTGTACGTTTTTCTGAGCCTAAATTCTGCCACAACTTGTCTCAGACTTCTTGGTGTTACATTTGGTAAAATAGCAGGACTTTCTATCATGTTTCTTATTCTTTTGTTTTATAGGCCAGAGTAGACCTTTCTCCCTGGGCTTGACAGATTTTATTGAAAAAAAACACACACATGTGCATTTTATATAGGAAAGCATGTAGTTTATATTTTTTTTGCTTGCTTGCTCTCTCTTTTTCTCTCTGTTGCATCAACTTACTATTTTCCATTTTAATCACATTTATGACACAAACTATTTTGTATGCAAGTTCAAATACGTAAAACAACAAAAACCTGTTCATAATAAAATATTCTTTGCTTGAATTAACCAAGGATGACAACTTTATTTCTTGATCCATGCAAAACTATTTATTTAAAACAGATGTGGTTGGGACTTTACTGATTGGTTAGTAAAATATAGCTGAAAGGTTTGTGCCTTTCTAAGAATAGAAAGAATACTTAATCATTTCACTATCAAGTGTATACGATAACTGTCTACTCTCCTCAATTTTTATCTTATACTAGGGGCCCAGTGCACGAATTTGTGCACCTTGAAAGGAACTGTGGACCTCAAGGCTGCAGTGGGCACAGGGGCAGGTCTTGGCCCATTCTCCATGCCCCCGCTAGGCCCCTCCCCGCTCCCGCCTAGACCCCCAGTCTGCTGTCTGCCGGCAGCCCCACTACCGCCACCACTGATCCCACACACTGATGGCACCAGCAATGCTTGCACCTGCTCACAGCGGAGCAATTGAGGCTGGCACCAGCAGCGGGTGCGAGCGGGGTCAGCACCATCAGTGGGTGTGAGCAGGGGCTGCTGCCCCAATCACCCCTCAGGAGCAAGGGGAGGTGGAGAGCCCTCAGGGGTGATTGGGGCTGGCAGCCACCGCTCGCACCCACTGACGGTGCCAAGCAATCGGGACCAGTGCCAGGCACCTGCAGGGGGTGCGAGGGCAGCTCTGGCACTGGCAGTGGGTGTGAGTAGGGCTGTCATCAGCAGCGGGTGCGAGAGGTGGCTGCTGGCCCTGATGGCCCCTCAAGAGCAGGGGGAGGTGGAGAAGCCCTGAGGGGCGATTGGGGCCGGCAGCCACCGCTTGTACCCGCTGACAGTCCCAAGCGATTGGGGTGAGCAGTGGCTCCAGTGCCAGCAGCAGGTGCGAACCTGGGAGGGACCTTGGTGCGCAGGAGCAAAGAATTTTCAGTAACCACCAGAGGCTTCCCCCAATGACAGTGCCCGGTGCCCTGCCTTGGTTTGGTGCTCCCTCTCACCTGTTCCACCATCCCGCTGCAGCCAATGCTCGCCATGTTCCGTGTGTGCCCCCTGGTGGTCAGTGCACATCATAGCGACTGGTTTGGTTGTTCAGCCATTCAGTCTATTTGCATATTAGGGTTTTATATATATAGATAGAGTCCCAGACAGACTCTATTTCAGTACTTCAAACACACACACCAAATCAAAGCAAAACAACACATTTTCTCCCTTTCTTAACATTACTCTTGAAAAATTGATTATAACCGAGATTTTTAAAAATTTTTTATTGATTACGTTATTACATATGTGTCCTTATCCCCACATTATCCCCCATCCCCCCACTCATGCCCTCACCCCCCTGTTGTCTGTGTCCATTGGTTAGGCCTATATGCTTGCATATAAATCTTTTGATTGATCTCTCCCCCTTACCCCCACCCTCCCCTACTTTCCCTCTGAGGTTTCATGGTCTGATCGATGCCTCTCTGTTTCTGGATCTGTTTTTGTTCATCAGTTTATGTTGTTCATTATATTCCATAAATGAGTGATTCTGTTAAACAAAATGCATTTCTAAGAAAGAGGGGAGATTACCTAAATCAAGGCTGAGGTATAATTATGAAAAAAATCAGCTAATAATATAATTGGTTTAAGGTCTATGAATCAACCTGAGAAAAGAAACTTTCCTTCTGACACTGTAATTTGGTCATGTTAGGCTAAGTTATAATTTATTGTCATGAGCCATTAGATCATAGCATTAAATTAATAATCATGGCTCAGATGAAAACATGGGCAGTTTTATATAATATGCAAAGGGAAAAAAGAAAGAAGATGGTAATGTAAATCTTCCTCAGTACCATCTGGCTTATCTTTTCCCATGCCTCTCCAAAACAGTGGGAAGAATAAACAACATAATTCCTGATTGGCTAGGCATTAGAGATGAAGATACTAAAGAAAAATTCTCTAACACAAGCAGAAAGTGTAGTATTTTCTTTCTCCAGCATAAGCACACAGTATCTGCGTCATAGAATCAAAATTTGTCAAATTTCAGAGTTGAAATGGCCTTGAGCAAGCATGGCCCAGTCATTCTCAAATTTAAATGGACACAAGAACCACCTGCAAGCTCTTTAAATAGGCAGATTCCTGGCCCATCCCTAAAGAGCCACCTTCTGACACTGCTTTTTAGTAAATTCCCAAGTAAAATTGGTGTAGGTTGTATGTGAACTCGGAGAAATATTTCTTTCACCTAGCTGTGAAATGGGGAGAGAGAGAGAGACAGAGATAGATACAGATATTTAGATAGATAGATAGATAGATAGATAGATGATAGATAGATGATAGAGAGACTAAGAGAATGATAGGAAAGATGGATTAAACTTAGTAAAACAAAGACCTCCTTCCTTAAGGCTACCTTCTGCCCAGATTAGTCATTAGATCTATGTAAATAAGGTTATTAACAGGCATACTCTAATAATTAAATGGTACACACTAGTATAGATGAGACATGATGTCATTAAAATACCTTGGGGCAAACAGAGAAGTAAAAATGTAAGCATGTCACCCGACCTGCATAGTTTAGTGGCAGGAGGTCACAGTTCAATTCTTCCGTTGTGGGCTGGATCCCCAGTGTGGGGCATGCAGGAGGCAGCCGATCAATGATTCTCTCTCATCATTGATGTTTCTTTTTTAGAAAATAATTCTTTATTATTGAAATTATTACATATGTCCCCCTTTTCCCCCTCTGCATCTCCCTCCCTCTCTGAAATCAATAACAAAATTTTTAAAAATGTAAGCATCTCTATTGCTATTTGAGAGATACTTTATTGCACTTAAGATTTATTTTTATTTATCTAGTTACTGTCATGAGTATTTTACAGATTTTAAGAAAGAAGGAAAGCTATTTGATTTATGTTCTGTTGTAGAGAAAAGCTTAAAATTCGTAAAATATCTGTAGTATATCCCATTTTTCACTTGGGGCCAAGACCAGATAATGCTTCACAGAGAAGGAGGTTTTGACCAAGACATGAAGCACAAATAGGAGTTAGTCAGGTAGACAAGGAGAGAAAGGGTATTCCTAGCAAAGAGGGCCTCTTCTCTTGACCAGAATAATACCTACTTGCTGTTTAATATTCAGAACAGTTTTTTACAAGAACCTTTCTATGGCAGTTTTACAACAGACCTTCTGTGGTAGCTTTACAACATGGCCCACAAACTTTTTGACACTTCCATGGAAAGGTGAAGTTTATGTCCAATCTCATTGAATCTGGGCTCTCTGATTGCTTGACCAATAGAATATGACAGAATCAAAGCTATGCTAGTTTCTGGCCCAGGTCTTAAAAAGCTGGCAGCTTTAACTTCTTGTCCCTTGGGATGGCTGTTCTTGAGACCCAGAAATTATGCTGTGAAATAGCCCAAACTACCCTGTGAAGAGGCTCATGTGAAGAGAAATGGACACTTATTTTCCAGGCATGTGAGTAAACCCACTTGAAAGTGGATCTTCCAGCAGCCAGTGGATCTGCCCCAGCTGATATCATGAAGAGTAGAGACAAGAAGCCCCAATAAGCCATGCCAAAATTGTAGATTCAAGTGCAAAGCAACTAACTGTTATTGCTTTAAGCTGTTACATTTTGGTCTGTTTACCAGAATAACTACCCTGATCTTCCCTATAAGGTATGCAGGAGGTGTCCCCTCCTCTAGGAGACCAAAGGAATCTATACTCAACTTATCTCCTTGGATGGATTTCCGTGTCCTCTGCTCACAAGTCCCACCACTATCAATTCCTCTTTGGGGCCATGTACAGTTCTCATCAACCTTTAGATCCTCTTTACTGTTCTGTGGCATATCCCACTTCTCAATGGCTGTCCTTAAAAGTAACATTCAGGAATCTGCTCAAAAAGTATGTCTCTACTATGTGTATATATTGCATGAATATCAAAATTTCTTTTAGGTCATATATAGGAAATGAATTTAGAATTGTCTACTCAATCTAATAGTTGCATCCAAATAATGACAATTGTTTCCTACTCCAAAACAGAAAATGTCTACAATTTCTCATAGCAGGTAAAAAATGCTATCTATACTCATTTCAGTTTTTAAAACTGCAATGTACAACAGTTTTCCAACCATTTGTGAAACCACTGTGAAAACTAAAAATAGGATTTATAGAGTAAATCATTGGGAGGAATGCCTAGTCAAGCAGTTCATAAATATCCAGGTTTCATTCTATTTGGGGCCATAGCCTTGAATTGAATCCAATATTGAATTGTTGGATTGAGAGCAAATGACTGGGGTGAAATATGGTTGGCTCCTGAGAGCAGGTGAAATGCTCTCTGCTTTCTGCAGAGAGTAAGTTTTTCTGTAACTCCCAAGGAATGATATATTTTAAAAGCTGTTGGAGGTGAATAGAAATTAGAAAGGAAAAACTGAAATCTTTAGAGAATTAAAAAATAACATTTATTATGACTCAGATTATTATAAGTTATAATAATAATATGTAAAAGTCAAATTACTAATAGACCTCTCAAGGACAACCACAATACAGGAGCAAACAAAAGTAATTTCTTGCTTTTTCACTATCAGGAAACAGACATTCTTCAATCTAGAATAATATGATCTCCAGTGGGGAATGATTTATTTCTCTTGCATTCATGAAACTCCCTTTCATAACCAGGTGTAATAGCTTCTTTTATCTCTACAGGGAATGGTTGATTTATGCAAAGACCTTTGTTCAATAACCTTTCTTCAAAGATTGATGCTGTTAAAAATGAAAAAAAGTGAACTTTTTGACATTTTATTTTAATGTAATTTAGAAAACCATGTAAACTGCAAATGGACTTCATGTGCAATGAAAACCACATGCTGATAACCTAAATTATTTTGAATACTATTAATCTCTGACCAATACCTGAAATGTTTTATTATCAGAATTATGAAAGACACAAGAGAGACATTAATGAAGCTCATTTAAAAAATATTTTGTAAATACAAGACTGAAGATTCTTTTATTTCATTCCCTCAATTCACACTTTCAGAATTTTCCAAAGTAAGGGGGGCATTACTACCCACTACATAATAGAATATCTATTTTTTGTCTAGAAAGTATCATTTCAAAGATTTATAACCCTCGAAAAAAAACCATTCAAGTTTAAACAAAGGGAGGAGAAAAAAGTGATATGCATTTCTTTGACTTTCTCTGTAGTTCCTGGTAAACTTTTCCTGACTTTTTCTATTCACGATTGGAGAAGGCCCAAAATTATATGTTGTTCAGGTTCTGATAGAGATCAAAGAAAGTTACAGAATAATCTCAGCTTCTCTCACTGTCTTCAGTACTAATGCTTCAAATATGCATTCAAAACAACTTTATTAATTTATTAACATCTATAAGCCATTGATATGGCTTCCAATGTTGGTCAGACTATTTGGGAAAAATAAACTACTTCTACTGAAGTGTGTTTCAGGGAATCTCAATGTCTGGTGTCTGGTTGAAAAAGAGGTGCAGCAAGTCAATATATTTTCCTGAAGGTGATTATGAAAGATAAAATATTTCTTTTCAATTTTCAGTGCAGTGTTTTTATTTTCAAGAATGGAGCTACTAAAGTTTTCTTTTTGTATCTGAAGACTTTAAAGAGATTCCAAACACGAGTCATTATAGACATGTAAGAACTAAAATCTATTGAAGACTATTCTTCTTTTTTTTATTAGAAAAGACGAAATATAAAAATATAGAGTTCTACTTCAAGGAACAAGAAAATTCTCAAATAAACAATCTAACTATATAATTAAAGGTGCTAGAAAAAGAACAACAATGCCCAAAGTGAATAGAATAAATAAAACAATAAAGATCACAGAAGAAATAAATAAAATAGAGTCTATAAGAACAATCCAAAGATTGATGAAACCAAGGGCTGGTTCTTTAAAAAGATAAACATGATTGACAAACCTTTAACCAGATTCATCAAGAAAGAAAGAGAGAGGACTCAAATAAATAAAGTCAGAAATGAAAGAGAAGTAACAACTAACACTATAGAAATACAGAAGATTGTAAGAAAATATTATAAACAACTATATGCCAACAAATTGTACAATCTGAACAAAATGGATAAATTCCTTAAAACATACAATCTTCCAAAAATGAATCAGTAAGAATCAGAAAATCTGAATAGATGAATTACAACTAATGAAACTGAAGTGGTAATAAAAAACAAAAACAAAAAAAACCTCCCAGCAAACAAAAGTCCGGGGCCACATGGCTTCACAGGCAAATTTTACCAAACATTCAAAGAAGAACTAACACCTATCCTTCTCAAACTATACTAAAAAGTTCAAGAGGAGCAAAAACTCTCAAGCTCATTTTATGAGGCCAGCATTATCCTAATTCCAAAATCAGAAAAAGACACTACGAAGAAAGAAAATTACATACCAATATCCCTGGTGAACATAGATACTAAAATATTCAACAAATATTAGCAAACCAGATACAGCAATATAATAAAATGATCATATACCATGATCAAGTGGGATTCATTCTGGGGGTGCAAGGTTGGTACAATATCTGCAAATCAATAAATGTGATACACAACATAAACAAAATGAAGGGTATAAATCATATGATCATATCAATAGATGCAGGAAAAGCATCTGATGAAATCCAACACTCTTTTTTGATAAAAACTCTCAGCAAAATGAGAATAGAGGAAACATACCTCAATGTAATAAAGGTCATATATGACAAACCCACAGCCAACAGCGTACTCAAAGGGGAAAAACAAAAACCATTTCCCTAAGAAGAGGAACAAGACAGAGATGTCTTCTTTCACCACTCTTATTCAACATAGCACTGGAAGTCCTAGCCACAGCAATCAGAGAAGAAAAAATAAAAGGCATCCAAATTGGAAAAGAAGAAATAAAACTGTCATTATTTGCAGATGGCAAAATACTCTATATAGATAACCCTAAAAATTTCAACACAAAACTACTAGAACTGATATGTAGCAGGATACAACATAAACATCCAGAAATCAGTTGCATTTGTATACAACAATAATGAACTATCAGAAAGGGAAACTAAAAAATAATTGCATTTAAAATTGCATCAACAAATAAAATAAAATATTTAGTAATAAATTTAACCAAGAATGTAAAATATATGTACTAAGGAAATTATGACACATAAGAAAGAAACTGAAGATGATACAAACAACTGAAAGCATATACTGTGTTCATGGATTGGACAAATTAATATCATTAAAATGCCCATACTATGCAAAGCAACCTATAGATTCAATGCAATTCCTATCAAGATACCAATGGCGTATTTCATAGAACCAGAAAAAATATTCCAAAATTTATATGGAACCACAAAAAACCCTGAATAGTCACGACAATCTTGAGAAAGAATAACGATGGAGGAATCCCACTCCCTGATATCAGACTATACTACAAGGCCATAATAATCAAAACAGCATGGACTCACATAAAAACAAGCCTATAGATCAATAAACATAATAGAGAGCTCAGAAGCAAACCCACACCTTTAAGTTCAATTAATATTTGACAAAAGGGGAAAGAACATAAAATAGGGTAAAGACCGTCTATTTAATAAATGGTGTTGGAAAATTGGACAGATATGTACAAAAAATGAGACTAAACCACCATACACCATACACAAGAATAAACTCAAAATGGATTAAAAACTTAAATGTAAGGATATATCTCCTTGGCAAGGCAAAAAAAAGAAAAAATAGACAAATTGGACTACATTAAATTGAAAAGTATTTGCACTGCAAAGGAAATCATCAACAAAATGAAAAGACAACCCACTGAATGGAAGAACCTATTCATCAACGATACATCTGAAAAGGGGTTAATATCCAAAATTTATAAAGAATGTATACAACTTAAGAAGAAAAAAACCAAACAATCCAATTAAAAATGGGCAAAATATCTGAATAGACACTTCTCCAAAAAGGACATACGGATGGTCAATAGATATAGAAAAAGATGCTCAACAGTCACCAATCATCAGAGAAATGCAAATTAAAATCACAATGAGATATCACCTCACACCTGTCAGAATGGCTATCATCAACAAATCAACAAATGAGAAGTGTTGGTGAGGAGGTGGAGGCAAGGGAACCCTTGTGCACTGTGTGGGAATGCAACTTGGTGCAGCCACTGTGGAGAACAGTATGAAATTATCTCAAAAATTAAAAATGGAACTGCCTTATGACCCAGTGATTCCTCTTCTGGGAATTTATCTGAGGAAACCCAAAACACTGATTTGAAAGAATATATGCGGTCCTATGGTCAGTGCAGCCTTATTTACAATATCCAAGATTTGGAAGCAGTCCAAGTGTCCATCAGTAGATGAATGAATAAAAAAAGCTATAGTACATTTGCACAATAAAATACTACTTGGCTGTAAAAAAGAAGCAAATATTACCTTTTCCACAACATGGATGGACTTGGAAAGTATTATGCTAAGTGAAATAAGCCAGTCAGAGAATGACAAGTACCATGATTTCATTTATATGTGGAATCTAATAAATGAAATAAACTAACAAAATAGAAACAAGCATAGATACAGAGAACAGACTGACAACTGCTATAGGGGAGATGGTGGGGCAGGGATGCTGGGTAAAAAAGATGAAAGGATTAAGCAAGGGAAAAATCACCCACAACTCATAAACATAGACAACAGTATGGTGATTA
This sequence comes from Myotis lucifugus, assembly GCF_000147115.1. Lineage (NCBI taxonomy): Eukaryota > Metazoa > Chordata > Mammalia > Chiroptera > Vespertilionidae > Myotis > Myotis lucifugus. The sequence continues at coordinate 9,020,014 of NW_005871068.1, forward strand.
CCAGAGGGAAAGGGAGGTGAGGGGAGGTAAACGAGGGTAAAGTGGGGATAAATGTTGATGGAAGGAGACTTGACTTGAGGTGGTGAACACAAAATACAATATACAGATGAAGTATTATGGAATTATACACTTGAAACCTATATAATTTTATTACCCAATGTCACCCCAGTAAGTTATTTTTAAAAAAAATACGAGTTCTAATAACATGGTAGCCAATGTCTTGGGAATATTTTTATTAATCCATGCATTTCTTATTCAAATCAAATAAGAATTGTGCCATTAAAGAGTCTATAGTGAAACAAACGATACAAAAGCATCTATCTATCTATCTATCTATCTATCTATCTATCTATCTTTCTATCTATCATCTATTCATCCATATATATACACACACACTCACACACACCTGATAATAACAACACTAGCTATGTTTACTGATTGCTTACTATGTGTGGAATAATGTTTAATTTTTTATGCACTTTAAATATATAATTTGAGTGACCCTCACAACAATCTGATGAAGTAGATGCTATTATTACCCTGATTTACAGCTATGCATACTGAGAGCAATTAAGCAATGTGTCCATTGTCAGTAAGTATCAGAATCACAAAGTAGACCTAAACAGTCAGGCTTCAACTCCCACACTATTAAATATTATTCTCTCCAGCCTCTTTGATGCAATACAGAAAGCACTAAACATAATTTAAAATGCAGGTAATTACCTATGGGAATTGAGAGAGAGACAAGTTGTGTTCCAGCTTGGGTGCTTAGGGAATAAGAAAGGATTTGAATATGGCTTTCCTTGAAAAGTACATAGTATCTGGGTAAACTGAGATGAGGAAAAGGTATCCCAAGAGAAAGAACAAGGGCATAAAAAGATTAAAAAATATGTTAGTTTATTTCTTTTTGTTTTATATCCCCCACATGATTGAAATCATATGGTTCTTGTCCTTTTCCGGCTGACTAATTTCACTTAACATGATACTATCAAGATCCATCTATGTTGTCACAATGGCACAGACAACGAAGCACATACAGGAACAACAGTATGGTGGTTACCAGAGGTGAAGAGGGTGGCAGAAGATGAATAGGGTAAAGGGGTCAAATATATGGTGATAGAAGTAGACTAAACTTTGGGTGGTTGGCACACAATGGAATATACAGATGATTATAAAGCTGTACACTTGAAATTTATATAATGCTATTAACCATTGTTACCCCAATAAATGTAATTTTAAAAAGACAAGACACTAAGCTGGCTTGCTGTGCATTTTAGTACAAGTTGAAGGAGCAAGAGGAGGAAAAATAAGAAATAAGATTGGGAATTGAGATAGAGGACCAATCCTGAAGGACTAGTTTGTAGGATATTCTGAAGACTTTGAGAAGTCATAAAAGGTGTTTGAACAGAGGAGTCCTATATTTTTTCATTCATTTGACAAATATTTATTGAGCACCTATCATGTGCTTGGCACTGTCTTGAAATGGGAATATATGTGAATAAATAGATGAAATCTCTGCCCTCATGGAATATATACTCAAGTCATAATCAAATTATGCTTTAGGACGCTTAGTTTGAAATGATAATCTGCAGGTTGGATTGGAGCAATACAGTTGGCAGAAAGGAGTGGAGGAAGGTAATAAGAACATGAGTTAGAAGAGTGTTAAGGGGATTGGACAGAAAAGCATGAGTACAAAGGATGAGGAACATAAAATCCATAGATCTTAAAAATGAACTAGAAAGTGAGGCAAGTGATAAGGAGATGTAGAAATGACTATTTGGTTTGAAATCTCTGACTAAAAAGACAGTGGTGTGATGAATGGCAGGACAAGAGATAAAGACTTTGTATAAAAGATATGGCCTATTTGTATCATATTGAATTTATGATGTCTGTGAGACATTTGAGTAAGAGATGCTCCACATACAGTAAGAAATGTGGGATCGATAGTGGAAAAATATTTTAAATCTCTAAATCATTGGATTAAAGGTGATGGACAAAAGACTGCTTGTAGTCTAATACCTAGCTGATAACTGACACTTAGTAACTATTGATTGACTATTGAATGAAGAGAATGAGATTAATGAAGACAGAAAAGAGAGCTCATTATAGGTCCTCAGGTAAAGAAAAAAGAATGAGTAGTTAGAGAGGTCAGAGAAAATTAATAGACTACAATACCCCAGCAAGTAAAAAGGTGAGAAATTTTCCAGAAGACTATGGTGGGCAACAACAACAAATTATGCACAAATTTATAGGGCAATAAGGCATTTGAATTTGGAAATCATGGGGATTTCATAGAGAAGTATTTTAGTTGAGAGGTAAATGTAGAAAGTAGACTGAAAAATGTAAAGAAAAGATGGATGCTCTATTTATTAACAAATTATTAGATGAATGATTTTAAACTTGCTTTGGATTATTTTGGGTCTTTTCCTGGAAGACTGAGTCAGTTTAGAGTAATGGATAGTATACTAGGATTAGTTGAAGGTCAGAAGGTTCAACAGGTTTAAATATTGACTCCTCTCTTTATATTGTTGTGTGACCCTGAAAGAACCTATATAATTTTAGATATATAGGAGAAGTGATCCAATCTCTTAAAGCTTCAGTTTTTCCATCTGTAAAAAGTATAGGATGATACAGTATCATGCAAGCAAAGCACTTAGCTCACTGTCAGGCACATAGTAATCTTTTAAGTGAGCTATTATTATTACCTAGTCAAATAATAAGATAAATGTGTGGTGTTATTAATCCCAGGAAACTAAGAATTTATTTAATAGGTTTTTCTTTTGAATTATTTCCCTCCTCATCTGGAGTGATAAAACTCAAATTAGTTCATTTTCAAGGAAGTAATAATAGCTAGATTACTTAACCTTTCTAATTTCACCCTCCTCAACTGCAAATGAAAATAATCATACCAATACCAGAGGTTTTCAGTGAGAATCAAATTAGAGAATGAAAGTAAAAATGCTTTTTCAATTATAATAAAATAAAAACTTTAGATATTATCCTCATTTTTTATTTTTAAACATATTTTTATTGATTTCAGAGAGGAAGGGAGAGAGATAGAAACATCAAGGACAAGAGAGAATCATTGATCGACTGCCTCCTGCATGCCCCACACTGGGGATTGAGCCAGGAACCCTGGCATGTGCACTGACTAGGTATTGAACCTTGACCTCCCGGTTCATAGGTCGAAGCTCAAGTACCAAGACACACCAGCTGGGGTCATTATTAATTAATGTAACTGATCTATTGATTTTAAAGAGTACAATGTTAGGTTTATATCTTCAGTTTGACTTTTGTCTAATGGAAATTCAGTACATTAATAATATAGATCTTTCATTTGAAGACAGCTTTTCAAAGTGTTTTTATATTTATCTTTATATATAAACTAGAGGCCCAGTGCACCAACTTGTGCATCAGTGGGGTCCCTTGGCCTGGACTGCGGAAATTGGGCCAAAACCGGCTCTCTGACATCCCCTGAGGGGTCCCGGATTGCTAGAGGGCACAGGCCAGGCCGAGGGATCCCACTGGTGCATGATTGGGGCTTGGGAGGGACACAGGAGGTTGGCCAGCTGGGGAGGGACCGAGGGAGGGTTTCAGGGTGTGTCTGGCCCATCTTGCTCAGTTCCAATTGGCTGGACCCCAGCAGCAAGCTAACCTACCAGTGGAGCATCTGCCCTCTGGTGGTCAGTGCATGTCATAGCAACTGATCAGCCAGTCGACAGTCTTCCCCCTGGTGGTTAGTGCATGTCATAGCGAGCGGTTGAGTGGATTTAGCATATCATTAGCATATTATGCTTTGATTGGTTGAATGGATGACCAGACAACTGGACACTTAGCATGTTAGGTTTTTATTATATAGGAAGCCTAAGCGACGGTTACGACCGGATGACTGGCCAGTAGCTATGACACACACTGACCACCAGGGAGCACACAATCAACGCAGGAGCTCCCTCCTGGTGGTCAGTGTGCTTCCATAGCCAACCTCCCATGGCTGGCCAATTGCCTGCGGTCCCCGCCCCCCCATGGCCAGCCAGCCCCCTTTGGCTCAATCAATCAGGACTGGGCGAGACAACCCTGATTGGCCCCGATTGCCGGCCAGGCAGAGGGACCCCACCTGTACACAAATTTGTGCACTGGGCCTCTTGTTATCTTATAAGATTCCCACAAAGCTCTGTAAGGAATACACAATTGTATTAGAGGTGATCAAATTGACTTTTCAGTATGCACAGTGTCTTCTTAACTATGTGTATCTTCTTTTGGTTTGTACTGTATATATAAAGTCATAGGATCCAATAATTGATTACAAAGTTATTCAACTTATTGAATCATTCCAGATAATAGCTAACTCTAATGGCAATATCCAGAAAGGTAGGTTCTAAAGTTTGTAATACACTCAATTAATATGTTTACATATAAAAGAGATCATGGTAACATGGTTCAGAATGTTATAACTCTTATAATCAAATGACTAAACTCATTGCATTAAATTGAAGTGATTGTTTTCTTGATCATTGGATAAAAATGTATAGAATCTTATGCCCTGTATTTAGGCTTATTTACTACAGGAGATACAGCACCAGAGTTGAATATTTGCCCTCACTGACCCTTTTCTAAACATTTAATTATTTTCACTATTTATTTTTTATTCTCTCTGTGATCTACAGGACTTTCAGGGTCTAAACCTGGAACATAATAAAGTACGGAATACAGTAAGATGACAAGCACGTGGTTCTTCAATCTGACTATGATCTGTATAATTCTGTGAATGTGTATGGACTTTTTACAGTAGCTATGTGAGAATAAAAGGGAAAATAGAATTTTCCATGTTTATATAATAGACTAAACTAGCTGTTCTTATGGAAAGTGTTTTTCAAGATCTTGGATACATTACCCAAATACTTTTACTTTTTCCACGGTATGAGTTTTGTATCAAAACTTTGCTAATGCTAAAACTTTTTTCTTCACTGACTTTTATTTTCTAAACTTTTAAATGTTTTCACTATTTGTCTTTTTATAATTTTTAAAATTGATTTCAAAGAGGAAGGGAAAGGGAGATAGAAACATTGATGAGAATCATTGATCGGCTGCCTCCTGCACACCCCTACTGGGGATCGAGCCTGCAACACGGGCATGTGTCCTTGACCGTAATTGCACCCAGGACCCTTCAGTCCACAGGTCAATGCTCTATCCACTGAGCCAAACTGGCTAGGACGCATTCTTCTTTCTTCCCTTAATTTTATCCAGTGGGCCAAGATTTTTGTAAGAAATACTGAAGAAGCTACTTCCTCAATTTCAAGAATGTATTAGAAATCTAAGATATCTTAATCAATTTGCAAATGTACTCTGATATACAATTCAAAATTTATCAAACTTGTATCTCTGGATATGCTTTGTTTCCTAGAAGATAATTTTTATAATGACGAAGAAGGTTGGGAGGAGACATGGGTAAAACAAATGAAATCAGAGTGGGGAGTGAGTTGAGAGAGAGGGCCTGAGCCATGAACCAGATCACAGATGAAGGAATATCAAATACTAATTGCTCCATAGTAGTATCTCTCGTTGAGAAAAAGGTCCTAATTATGACTGTAAAGTATATATTTCAGGGAGGAAGGGAGAGGGAGAGAGAGATAGTAACAATGATGAGAGTCATTGATCGGCTGCTTCCTGCACACCCCCCACTGGGAAGACGGAGCCTGCAACACGGGCATGTGCCCAGACCGGGAAGCGAATCATGACCTCTTGATTCATATAGATCAACACTCAACCACTAAGCCTAATTATGACATTTTTATGACCATCTCTCCCACCACATACCACATTCACATACCCTCTTTACAAGCTGGTATTATATTTATCTCTTAGGGGTGCTTAGAGAACTAGTTATGATTGGTGAAACTCTTGTGAAATATTAGCAAAGATGCAGAGTCTTCTCATTTTCAGTTAGTTACCTATGGTTTTATGTTAGAACTTGGAACCATGACCATCTTTATCATTTCTCTGAGGCCCAAAGCAAGAAATGTTTTAGACACTGGAGGAACCTGATTCAATTATGAATATAGTTCTTCATTTTAAGGATAAATTTTCAATTAAAAAAATCTCAAAATATCACATCTCAGGGCTCTATATGCTTGGTACTCTACAAAAATATATTGGCTTTAAAATTCCAGTTTAAAAATAACAATATACTTGTAAGAAAATTCTCATTATCCAGAAGTACAAGGACAACTATTATGTCCTTACTTTTAGTAAACAAAGTAAATAACATTTTTTTCTAATATAAGAAAGAAATTTTAAAGGCTTTCAGGGTGGAATGAATCAGGTTAATTCCATTAAGATCACATATGCTTCATAATACATGTATGCTTATAGAGCCCATGGATTATAATTATTGCTGGGAGGATTAAATATTCTATGAAGTAGATGACAAACAACAGTGAGAATCAGGTAGTCTAGCAAGAGCTAGAGTCTCCATATATAGAACTGATGGACAGTATTAGAGAAAAACATATTTTGTGAAGATTTTTACTCCCCTGTCTCCATTCAGTAGCATTCATATAAAGTAAAAACATCACTGCTTTGGGGTGAACATATATTGGATACATTGGGAAAGCTGTTGCTCTGGCTAGGCATTTGGAAATTTCTTTTTTAATATGTAAGAACTACTTTTGCTATATAGTAGTACCCTGTTATCCATGAGGATATGTTCCAAGGCCACAGTAGATGCCTGAAACTGTGGATATACCAAACTCTATATACACCACGTTTTTTCCTATACACATAGGATAAAATTTAATTTATGAATTAGGCACAGTAAGAGATTAATAACAATAACTAATAATAAAATGGAACAATTAACATAATACACTCTAATGAAAGTATGTTAATGTAGTCTCAAAATATCTTATCATACAGTACTCATCTTTTCACTCAAAGGAAGCACTTTATGACTTTTCTTTTGCATATCAGAATTGTCAGCATCACCACTCTTGCGCTTTGAAGCCATTACAGTGGGGTCTTAACTTATGAGTTTAATTCGTTCCGTGACGGAGCTCATAACTCAAATTACTCGTATGTCAAATCATAAAGTGAATGAGTGAGACACATGATGATGGGCTGATGTTGTGGCGTTCACTGTGACATTCGCTGCGTCAACTAGCGGTGGGGTATCTGAAGCTGGCTCATAACCCGAATTTTAGCTCGCAACTCAAAGCAAAAAATCGGCCGAGAGACAGCTCGTATCTTGACAAACTCGTTAGTCGGGACACTCGTAAGTCAAGGCCCCACTGTATTAAATAAAAAAGGGTAACTTGAACACAAGCACTGTGATACTGTGACAGTCTATCTGACACCTAGATGGCTACTGAGTGACTAATGCATGGGGAGCATCTACAGCATGGAGATGCTGGACAAAGGAATGATTCATAATCTTGGGGTCTTGGTGGGGGGGTGGGGTTGGAGTGAGATTTCATCATGCTTCTCAGAATGGCATACAATTTAAAAATTATGATTTATTTATTTCTGAAAATTTACATTCACTATTTATGGACCATGGCTGACCACAGGTAACTGAAACTGGATAAAGGGGGACTACTGTACAGCAGGAACCAAACAATGAACATAATAATACTACCAGCTTCTTTTTTTAAAACTGGTTTCAGAGAGGAAGGGAGAGGGAGAGAGAGATAGAAACATCAATGATGAGAGAGAATCATCGATCGGCTGCCTCCTGAAATGCCCCACACTGGGGATCAAGCCCACACCCTGGGCACATGACCTGACTGGGAATCGAACTGTGACCTCCTGTTTCATAGGTCGACACTCAACCACTGAGCAACACTGGCTAGGCGCTACCAGCTTCTTGAAATGAAGTGAAAAGGCAAATGGTTGCACATTTTTTCTTTCCAGATATTATATAAAATGTCTTTTGTTCAAGATTTAAAAATCGTCTTCAGAGGGAAAAAGCAAATACTTGCAAATACTTCCATTTAGCTGAAATACTGAAATTGCTTGTAATCTCCTATGATATGTGGCTTTACTTACTTTCACAATTGCACTTCCATTTGTTGCTTGTAAACTCTAGTATCTTGATTCATTTCTCTCAGTTGACATGTACCATTAACAATAATCAAGAGTTTCAGTACTTTAGAGTTTTTACCATGATACCTCTAAATATTTCATCAAAAGACCATTATTGAGCCATCTAAGTGACATCAGAGCTGGCTATAAAAGTCTTTCCTAAGTAGTTTCAACCTCAGGCAACTGGAATTAATAGAAAACACAATATTAACTAAGAGGGAATGAGAAAATTTTCTGTTTTAAAATAATGTTGAAATCTTAGTCCTACTATATAGTAAGAGGAAACAGCATGTTTAAGATTTTCAGGGACTCTGAGGTAGTTTTATATGGTTTTTATGAATAAATACATTTTTATGAGTAATATAGCATAAGCAAAGAAAGCTTCCTCAGCTTAATTTCCAACTCTAAACTCAAAATGTACTTTATTCTCCATTCTTCCAATATAGGTAGGAAACATGGCAACTTTTTTCTTTAATGATACAGAATCTTACAGTTTCTCAAGATTAGGAGTTATAAATGAACTTTCAATGTATAGTATTGCAGATATAAATATAAAATATATAGGCAATAGATGGATGTATCTTTGCCCTCAATCAGACTTAATCTCTAATTTAAGGGCCATTTTATTAAATTCCTGTTATAAAATTATTTTGAGTCACCAGAATATTTTTATTTTTAAAGTAATCTGCTAAAAATCCCACTTAAAGTTTTACATTTTATTATAGCTAACGAAAATATGTGAATCTGTATAGTATTTATTAAAATTCTAGGGTGGCTTTATGGGCATTTACAAGGAGAAATTTTTATTTATGAAATGCCGTAAGTCAAATAAGTTACAGCATCACATTTTATAACCATTTATTTAAGAGTGACCAAAAAAAGTCTAACTTTGCATTGCTTTTACTTTCTCACGTCATGGGAGATATCCGCAAAGATAAAGTCAGGTATTGTTCTAAACAAACTGCCTCCAAATGATCAAACCGACTCAGCACACACTGTGGAGGGGCAAGCAGGGTCTGAGAAGAATGATAAAGTAAGAATGAAGACTTCACAAAGTGATAAATTGCCACTGCCATCCACTCTATGCACCAGAGCAGCAAAGTAGATCAAGTATCATCTCAAAACAGAAAAAAGGAACAACCAAAAGGGGAAGGAGAAAAGCGCTTGCTTATTATGATTTGATTTTGAAATTATTTTTCAACCTAGGGTACATGCTCTCTTTTTTCATGATTGAAAAATATGAAACAAAGAAGCAAATGAAGTTAGTCCAAAAAATTGATCATATTATTCTAACACTCCAAATTGCATTTGCGATAATAGTAAAGTTTGTACGTCAAGCCAGAAAACTCAACTATACATAACAAAACTCCATCATAGTTCAGGAAAATCATATCAGGTACCGCGAATAAACTTGAGCTGCAAAATATGATTCTCACCAAGACATCATTAAACACAACTACCCTCTGCTTCTGCTTTCACAGTTTATGATATGTAATTTTATGGCAATTTTTTTGTTTCTAGGAAAAACAATTGTCTGAAAATTGTATTATCATTAACTATGACAAATTTAGCCATCTCATTTTTTATTTTCACAGATCATGTTAGGAAGAAAGCTACAAAATGCCAGATTAGCATTTCAAAATGTATTTGAAAGTAATGAAGGGAAACTGATTAAGTTAGCAATGCTAAATAAAAGAGACAATTCATACAGATGCTTTCCCTGTAAAATATTAAATAAACACTCAAAGTGGCAACTTTTTCAATTTAATAAACCAACCCCTAATTTCTTTCTCTGAGGAAAGTTTCTCCCTGACCAAAGCTCTGGTTTTATGTGCAAGTTTTTTTCTGGTTGAAAACATGTACTATTTTGAAGATCAGGTTGTTAAATGAAATAGTAAATGACTCTTCCTTCTCCCTCTGCCTCTTTCCTTCTTGCCCAAATGCTTAAATATATCAGTCCATGTAAATATTTTGTCCCCCGCATATCAATTACAAGGACAAATGCTAAGAATGGTTTGCTTGGATTCACAAGAGTGCTAAAGTAGAAATGCTCAACTTACTTGCCATTGTTTCATCAGCTCTCTTACTCCCTTGGAATCTTCTAGGAGCTTTTCTTTATGGGTGGCATCCTGTAGGACGTTGGCAGTGGTTTCAGCTTCTGTAAGCCAGGCAAGAAACTTCTCCAGGTCCAGGGGGAACTGTTGCAGTAATCTATAAGTTTCTTCCAAAGCAGCCTCTCGCTCATTCACTCTGCAAAGGAACAAATATTCAGATGCAATTCTCAAATATCTGAATGGTGCACCCAGAGAACCCCATAAAAAGAGCAAGGCTAAAGGGACTAAACTGTATATATTAACTGGGTGAGTTGTTGCTAAAGCTCCTCTTAAAAGCAACAACAGCTAGAATAGTGTCTATATACACACACATTTGTATATACACACATATATACATATATGTATATACATATATGTATGTATATACATACTAGAGGCCCAGTGCACGAAATTTGTGCACTAAGGGATGGGGGGAGTCCCTCAGCCTGGCCTGTGCCCTCTCACAGTCTGGGAGCCCTTGGAGGATGTCCAACTGATGGCTAAGCCAGCAGTTAGACATCCTTAGTGCTGCTGCCGAGGCGGGAGAAGCTCTCGCAACTGCTGCGGCACTTTCCAGCTGTGAGCCCGGCTTCTGGCTGAGCAACACTCTCCCTGTGGGAGTGCACTGACCACCAGGGGGCAGCTCCTGCATTGAACGTCTGCCCCCTGGTGGTCAGTGCATGTCACAGCGACCAGTTGTTCCGCCATTCAATTTGCATATTAGCCTTTTATTATATAGGATATTTGGATTTTGAAAGTTCATATATGAACTCTCAAAAATGTTCTTTAACTTTCTAGATTTTACTAATCAATTTTGGGAGTTTATTTCATTTTTTTGAAAGTTTATGTTATTATGCTATAAAAGTTTAAGCTAATCTTTATATGTGAAACCCTAAAATCCCTATACCATGCTTATCTTTGATGTCACCGGAGGCAGAAATCAGGATTGGATAGGCCAGGAGAAAAGTCAAGATTTTGTAAAACTAGAATAGAAAGTTGAATGCTGAATGAAAAAAGAGAAGGGGATTGGAGGAAAAAAGGAGAACAAAAAACTAACAAGTAGAAAAATAACATCTTTCATAGAAAGCTTTGTGCAGAATATTATTTTATGTAACACTATGGTGTTCTAATAGTTTTAACTATTGTGTTGGCTTTATATTTCATTACCTGCCTGTCATATAACTAAGAATATTTTCCAAAAGAAAAAATTTATGTGTAATGGAAAAGTTAGAGCTGAAAAACAGACAGATCTGAGTTTAAATCCCAATATCCCCTGCCAACTGTGTGATAGGGAAGGTTACTTAACCTCTCTGATTTCCATGTTTCTCATCCGCAGTACATATGGCTGCGATGAGAATGGAAATACAATGTCTGTAAAGCCTCACAAGTTATCTAGTTACACATTAAAGTTATTCAAAAATGTTAGTTTCCTCTGCCCACATCCCATTATCTCACTTCCTCTAGTCTTTTAGAGGGAATAAACCAAATTCCCTGACCAAAAATAAAAAATCTAAAAAGAAAATATTCGCATTTCCTGAAAATATATATAATGCAAAAGTATTGTGGGCACACACACACACACACACCCTCAGCAAACATCTACATAATAATAGCTTGGGAGGGAAAATTGCCTTAGGTGGTAACAGTCCCAACAAAAAAGATTCAGGTAAATTTTGTCTGCAATGAGGGAATTAGTATTCTATTTCAATGCTGTATTTGCCTTCGATTACTACACAAACACTTTCTGGGATTAAACATACACTGAAAATGGATTTTAAAAAATTGAACACTTGAATATGATACACACTGCTTGTTAAGATGTGATTGTCAATAATTATGCAAAATTGCAATTTATTTCAGCAACAACTTTATCATGGGATGTGCAAACCAGGCAATAAACAACTCCTGCCGAGCCAGCGGCAGCAAAGCCCCCGGAAGAGCTGTTTATTCATCATGGGTGAAGTTTTTGCTGAGCATACAGTCTTCTACAGTGTCATTTCGGTGCTCACACTGGAGAAAAATCTTCTGTCTGCATTAACTGGTGGAGGGTAGAATAGGTTTATGGGGATGTAGCTATTGGAAAAAAGGCAGCATTGCACTAAGCTATTTATCAACTCCTAAATAAACTTGAATACTGCACAGCTGAAAGGTAGTTTAGTGTGCTGGTTAGGGAAATCAGTTAAACCTCGTGTAGTTCCAGGGCTTCCCTGGACTGCTGGTCCTTGCTTCTCCAGTTTTCGGGCGCACTCTCAATGTAGGGAGAAAGATGCAAACTGTTGTTTATTTATCTTTTAATTTGGTATGATTCAAAAATTCAGAACCATTGCTACAGCAACGAGAATCTTCATGTTACAATTGTACAGGTTGCAGCACGTGTAACTGCTGATGTGGGAGTGTTTCTGGCTACCAAAGCAGCAATTTCATCCAGTTCAAGCTAATATTTCTAGGTTGGCTTATGCATTAGAAATCACTAAGACTTACTCCATATCTAGCCCCACATTTGGGATAGAAATAAGTGTCACATTCCAGAAGACAAATACAGGGTTACATATTGACATATTTTCGAACATACTTCAATTTCACACAAAATAAAAAGACAGTAGGAAAGTCTCGTGGCAGAGGGAAGCTTAGAGAATTAGACACCGTGCATTTTTATCAGCTTCATCTTCACGATGAGCTGCACTCGATGCATCATACCTCTTCTGTCCTTAAACCTGAAACACCACTTACCCTCTGCTTCCAGAGAAAGTAACCAGTAAATAACTTTGAGTTCTTTGTAAAACGTAATGCACATAAATCAGATGAAAGGGTTCTACTGAGACAATGAGATTTCCAGCCAAATCCTACCAGTGAGTTTGCTGCTTTGTAAATGAGGCCTTTAGGGAAGAACAGTAACTCTTTCAGGGCAGTAAGGCATCATTTTCCTAAACAATACCCTTACGGTCCAAAAGACTGACAACATCAGGCTGAATATTTTCCAATTTGGAAAATATGTTTAAAAATTCAGTGGCAGCAACAGCAGAAAATTTCTTCAAATGAGCCCCTTTACAGTCCTCTTCGATCAGAGGCAAGATTGTTTCCTGCTTGCGTGGGGATTTTAAGGCTCCATCCTTTTTCCTGAGGTCAGTCCGTGTACACTGAATTCCTAAATTTTCATTGTGCCAAGTCTAGACTAGAAACGAGTCAAGGGTACATGTATGCTATATTTGTGCATTTAATAGCTCTGAATGTAGCTTGTACTTTCTAATTTTCTGTAACCATGTGGCTTGAAATGGCTTCTATGATAAAAATGTAAACATTACGAGAATCATAAAGACATTTTAAAAATGCCTGAGAACAAAACTAAAGGTCTTAAACATGGATTATTTCATAAATTCCTGTCTAGGTTATCAAATTATAGACCCTGAAGAAAATTTGGCTGAATGTTAAAAAGTAACAATGACTAGCTATCAGAAATAGTAATGATGCTTTACAAATATAATCTATTGTATTGGTTAAGTACCATTTATATAACAAATTTTAATTCTCAGCTATTTCAGCTTTATAATGTGTGAAAATAGCTAAGAATTGGATGGAGTATGGAATGGTATGGTGCTTTCAAAATGTTTTTCTATCCCTTCATAAAGGCATCATATACCATCCTCAGTATGTGAACATGGGCAGTATGGTACAGTGGTTCCCCAAGTGTGGCCCACAGACCAGAAGCATGAGCATCATCTGAGAACTTATTAGAAATGTAAATTCTCAAGCTCTACCCTACACCTACTAAATCAGAAACTCGGAGTGTGGCATCCAGCAAACTGTGCTTCAACAAGCCTTCCAGGTAATTCTGATATAGTCTATAGCAGGAGAATCACTGCCACTGCAGACCAAACTTGAACTACTGGTGCAGTGGGCGCTGTGCTGAGCTGTCAGCCCCTTTTCAGGACTTAAATAAGTTTTGCACCAATTTCTGGGAAATTTGCTGGAGGTAGCTTGTATCCAATGACTGGTTAATGTATGGGCTATAAAAACCTGGCCTCCTTGCTCCAACTCAGGACAATTCTGTAGGGGAGGGCAGACCACAGGAAGGGAGAATGGATGTTGTAGTTATAGCTTCATTGAAGCCCAGCTTCTCCTTTTGCCCTAATCTGCTTCCTTTTCCTTCTTCCCCCTCACAAGTGTGAATTCTAGGAGCACTCTCCAATGAAATTCCTGCATATTAATCACTTTATAAGACTCTACCTTCTCAAGAACCTGAATTGTCACACTGTTAAGGCTTTCGAAAATACACTTGCCTAAGATATGTATGTGGATAAATATACAACCACTTGCACAGATTATGGTCTCAAAAGAGAACAGGATGAAGGGTTGTCACACTCAGCAATGAGTCTGAAGAGTTACTGCATCACTGGTTGCATTATTACCAATTAGAAGTAAAAATCTACTGGAGGGGCAAAGTGTTGGAGCTATAAAGCTTACTACAACCCTGTACCTGCCCAAGAAGGTGCCCATCCAGAGACAACTCTATATAAGGGGGGAGAATCACAGAAGACGTGTCTTTAGCATCTCCATTTTCCTTTTAAGAACTAATTATCAACATGGCAATCAGATAAGTAATACTCGGATCTGTCGCTAAACATAGACACTCGTGCGTGTGCACACACACGCATATCATAGTGTCTCTGAATAAATCTCTAAGATTCCAGATTTTATATTAAGTTGACTATCATCAATTTCTTATGATCAACCTAATATATAAAAAGCAAAGGAGAAAAGGGAAATTTACTACTTTCCAAAGTAAGGCTGAAAAACTTCATGTATAGATAATATTCCATTATTAGCTACTTAGATGGACAATACTTTATCAGTGTACTGCATTGCAGGATTTTATATATATGTTACATATAGATAGAAATAAACACATTCAATATTTTTAGGAAAATAAGGATCAATCTTATATAGAAGGCTATTTTTCCAGGTGTTTCTGTGTGAGAAATGGGGAAATTGACATAATTCATTCTTCTAAATAATACACTTCCATCTGGGCCCTGGTATTGTCCAGTAACCAAATAGAAGGCTTTGAATCTTTCTTTCCTGGTTTATTTGCATTTTAACCACTATCATTTCCTATGATAATTTTAGGGGATGATCATATCCCCCCTTTTTGTTTATTATAGATCAGAATGAATGAGCACCTTAGCAGCACCTGGACTTAAGAACAAAAATTTTCTAGCAATGTCAAATAGCACTCATAGAACCAGTGTTAATCTGAAGTTCAAATTATCTGCAAGTATGACTCTGTACTGGTTTTCTAGTAAATAAGTTACACTTTGATTTTCTGTTAAATAACTTTGTATTGTATTTGAAAGAGGCAGCTAAAATTTTATTACCAATGGCTATACAGCAGTTTGTAGAAAGGATCCAGCAATTCTATTAGTAATTTGTACTAATTAGAAGGAAGAACTTAAACAAACTCCTTCAATAATGCTTGGACTAGCATCTCATTAGTTCCTTTTCTGGTAACAAATCTAAGACTGTGGCTTTGATGCTGGGTAGCACTCAGGGAGTCTAAAGGGGGGGCCTCAACCCTGTCTAGGTCCTTGTCATGGAATAGGAAGTAATTCAAAAGCATGACAGAAAGATTTAGCAAAGCACAGTAAATTTATTGAAGCGATAGTATGCACTCAAGAAGTGAGAGTCGGTAACTTGGAAAACTAGATGCACCAATAATAGTGTCTGGGTGGAAGGTTTTTATTAAATGTAGGCAAGGGGGCATAGGGTAGTTCTCTGCTTTTGATGCTGATGGGGTGACTGCCTATGTGGCTTGTCCTTGTCTTTCCTCTCCAGATAGTAGTTTCTTTTTGGTCCTCCCAATTACAGTAAATTGGGGAGGGGAATCGGGGGAACAGATGGTCAGTGACAGTCTTTTCTGTGGTGTTTCAGCCAAGATAGCAAAGGGGAGGGGTAGAGCTTGAGGCCTTTGTTCCCTATTCCAACTTTCCTGCCTCGGCTTTATCTGTCTTGGGCAACATCTACCTAGAAATATGGCTACAGAAGAGTTGTGGCGATGAAAGGGATGTTTCTCTTTTCCCCTCTGTTATAGAACTGTGAAGTAAGAAATATCCTCTGTCCTTTTAATTTAACTATTGACCTAGGGTGAAAGATGCAGGCTCTAAGGTAGAGCACAGAAAATAAATTTTAAAAGCTAACAGCCATATAGCTCTAAGTGTTTTAAAACATATTCAGACTTATTCTTTCATCATTTCACAAGGTATTCCCATTTTTTTCCTACCTACAAGCTGCTTCTGGTTTTCTTTGTATGCTTCCAGTTGGATATTTCATTTCTTCCCAATGAATTCAACCTCTATGCAAATTATCTTTAAATCTGAACCTCATTCTTATTTCCACGTGTTTACCAACATCTCATTTATTGAGCCAGCCATGCTTCTTTTCCATATGTATTACGTGCCAGGATCTAAGCTTGGTGATGGTGACATAAAAGTCAATGAGACATTGCCGAAACCGGTTTGGCTCAGTGGATAGAGCGTTGGCCTGCGGACTGAGGGGTCCCGGGTTCGATTCCGGTCAAGGGCATGTACCTGGGTTGCGGGCACATCCCCAGTGGGAGATGTGCAGGAGGCGGCTGATCGATGATTCTCTCTCATCGATGTTTCTAACTCTCTAACTCTCTCCCTTCCTCTCTGTAAAAAATCAATAAAATATATTAAAAAAAAGTCAATGAGACATGGACTTCAGCATTGAATATATTTAAGTCTGGTAAAAGAGACAGATAGGTAAACATTTAACTACAGTTACAATATGATTAGGGCTCTAATTCATCTGGATTCATGCATCACATTATGAACTTCAATATCAAATTGCCTAATAAGTGATAAATCTCTTTTGAAACATGTTTTGGCCTTTTCCTATCAAAGAAATTGAGATAATCTAGCTGGGCTTTATCTTAAGACACAATAAGGGATGATTATTAAACATCTGCCTAATTGAACTGATTTTCACAAAAATAAGAAACCTTTTAGATATATGGTACAGGTTATCACTGGTTTCATTTTGCTGTTGAAAAGGTTGATTCTGAGAGAACCATAATGACTTTCTCAAGGTTGCACACCAGTAAGTGGCAGAATTGAGATTACTATCTAAATCTTGAATTTTAGAAAAGAAGTTTTCCTGCCTCTGAAAATAGACACCGGTATCCACTCCCTTCTGATATATTCATTGTAGTAAAAGAAAGAAAAGTACAAGGAAGGTTACGCCACTGAATCATATTCTTCATTTTGGAGCACGAATTTATCTATTTGTTACTTTACCATAAGCAAGGTCTTCAAAACACATACAAACCTATACACAAATAAGCACACATGCAAAGACATTCTCCAACACTAACTATCGCAGACAGATCTAGCTGGTCTTCGCTTCAAAACAAAAAAATCCATTTTCAACGCAAATTTGCTGGTTTGCTGTTAACCGACTTAGGAATTAACGAGGTTTTCATCCCCTCTTCTTGAGGTCTGGTACTAAATTACTCTAACTCTCCAGAGTTAATTGGAAACCATGACCTAAATGTTCCCAAAGTATTGCTGATTAGTTCTCAGAAAACTCATTCCCATCTTTCGTCACCCCAGACAACACAGGATGACTTTTTAACATGTGCAGAAGCAACACACTTGCACGAAAAATAGATTAGTTTTCGAAAGATAAACCACAGCTTTGAAGCTATCTGTTTAAAGTTCCTTCAATGATACAGATCTTTTAGTAAAAAAGAATCACCTGGACTTAGATAGTAAGTGGGCACAGGCATTATCAGTCATGTAAGAAATTTTAAAATACATACTCTATCACTTTAATATTTTTACTCTATGGATATTTTTAAAATCGAGATTTGTACACTATATCATTGGAGAAACAACCATAATTATATACTTTCCCTAAAACCATTATGGCATTTCTGAAAAGAAAATATTAGGAGACAGCAGTAAAAAAAAATCTATTATTTGCATTACTCATTTCCTTTGATTTGTGTTTTTATACTATATCACAGAAAAATGAGATGATAAAAGAAATGTACAAAATATTATGAACAGGTTAAGTATTCAAGTATATCTATATATCTATGTATCTATATATCTATGTATCTACTCCTAACTAGGATTGTTAACAAAGAGATTACCCTTCTTTAATGTAAGATGTGCACTTTATATTTTCTATTGATACAATACCTAAAGGTACTATTTGGGAAATTTATAAAAATAATATTGGGAGTAACTAATTATATTTGGTTTGGTTCAAATACAGAGACTCAAATTTCTATTCTGGATATTTATAGAACTGTAGAAAATCTTTAGAAAAATGCAGTTATACTACCTTCCAGATAAATAAAAACAGATTAGGGTTAGGCTTATAGTTAGACATAATTTCCACTCTAAATAAATTCTCAATGATTTGTATAATGTGAGCGCTTAAGGTGGCTTTGATCACTTGCAGTGTTAATATCTATAAAGGTATATTTCCTAACATTGATAAGCTAGATTGGGTCGTTCTTCTCTCTACATTCTTCTTTGTTCATCATATGGTACTTGTCTTTCTCTGGCTGGCTTATTTCACTTAGCATAACATTCTCCAGGTCTATTCATGCTGTTGCTAAAGGTAAGATTTCCTTCTTTTGTACAACTAAGTTGTATGCCATTGTGTAACTGTACCACAGCTTTTTTAATCCTCTCATCTACAGATGGGCACTTGGGCTATGTCCAGTTCTTAGCTATTGTAAATAGCACTGCTGATGAGCATATAGATGCATATATTCTTTTGAATTAGTGTTTCGGGATTCTTTGGACATATTTCCAGAAGTGGAATTGATGGGTCATGAGGTAGTTCCGTTTTTAATTTTTTGAGGAAACACTATACTGCTTTCCACTGCAACTGACCTAATCTGCATTCCCACCAACAGTGCATGAGGGTTCTCTTTTTCTCCACATCCTCACCAGCACTTGTTGGTTGGTGATTTATTTATCACAGCTATTGACAGGTGTAAGGTAATATCTCATTGTGGTTTTAATTTTCATCTCTCTGATGATTAATGATGTCTATTGGTCACCTGTATGTCCTCTTTGGAGAAGTGTCTATTCAGGGCTTTTGCCCGTTTTTCAATTAGATGGCTTATTGTTTTGGTGTTGAGTTGTAAAAGTCCTTTATACATTTTGCATATTAATCCTTATCAGATGTATCATTGATGAATATGTTATCCCATTTAGTGGGTTGTCTTTTCCTTTTGTTGACGATTTCATTTGCTGTGCCAAAACATTTTAGTTTGATGTAGCCCCACTCATTTATTTTTTCTTTTATTTTTCTTGTCTGAGGAGATATATCAGAAAAATATTGCTATGAGAAATGACTGTGATTTTATCTTTTGATTTTTTCCTTGATCTCATCATTAACCCATTCATCATTTAGTAACATGTTATTTAGCCTCCACGTCTATGTGTGTTTTTCAGTGTTTTTCTTTTGATTGATGTTTACTTTCATACCATTATGGTCAGAGAAGATGCCTGATATGATTTCAATCTTTTAAAATTTATTTAGACTTGTCTTGTGACACAGTCCATTGTTCTTAAAAACTTACAAATCAAAGTTATTTCTTGATGTGAGTTTACTGGGTAATTTATATTTCTATAGAATTTTAAAGTTTATACATTATTTTCATATATATTATTTCAATTGATCCTCAAAATAATTTTTAGATATCATTTTTTGTTATAGAAAATTGATTATATAATAGACTATTCTTCAGTTACCACTAAGGTGTTCAAAAATGAGCATAAGCAACTCTGTGACAGGAATTGTGTTTTGCTTTGTAGAAGCATAGATATTAAATATTTGGAGATTGCATCTTTCATCAAGTTTTGTACTAGCAGTTAAAATAAAATGGTGGACTATTTTACTGGGCAATATGCTGCATTGAATATTCAATGACTTAATTTCTACTCTTACATGAAAACCTACTTTCTTTTGAAAATTTAAAATGTATTTCTGCAAAGAATTTTAATTCAATGTATTTTTAGGTGCATTGCTAAAACAGAGGGCATAATAAATTCATTCTGTCAAAATTAATCAACTACTTTGGTAAATTTTCTGATTGCCTGTAAGTTTGATCATGGTCCGGAGATATCATGTACTGAAAGGACCTTATAATTTATCCTGTCCAGGCACCCATTTGGCTCTGTCACCCAATGTACTCATATTGCCCCTGCTTTGTATTACCCACAAATTTGAATGGGCATCATCTCTGCAGCTCCACTCATATTCTGTCAAAAACATCCAATGTGGCAGGGAAGAGAACAGAACCTTGTGATATAGCACCAGGGATCTTCCTTCCGTATTTGACACTGATCTATTCATCAACATCCTTTGTATAAAAGCATGAAATAGTTTCTAAACCATCCAGTTTATCTTGCATTTAGCCAGTATTTCTTCTACTTATTCACAAGAATATAATGAAAGGCCTTGTCAAATACCCTGATGAAATGCAAATAGACTGATGCATTTTGCTTATCTTCCAGTCTAAAATTTCTCAATGCAAAAATTTATTTTTTGCCTCAAAACTAGAGATACTATAGGTTTTATTTATCTCTGTATATGCATCTGTGTTTGTTTTACTAAATCACCTGGTTGATCTCTTCAAGAAGTAGGTTCATATTTCTCTTACAGTTTCCATCTAAGTAGCACTCATCATTTTAAATGTCTTGAGGAGTTATGTTATCTCCTGTGATGTTTATATAGAATTTAACTGCATTTGTCAACCTCTAGTTTGAAGGCAATTAATATGGCCACGGGAGGGATGTCATCATCTTTTTGAAGAGACCATGCCACTCAATAAAGGTGATGGAAATAGATTATAACTGCAGTGATAATCACAGAATTTGAAAAGACTGCTAGACAATATAGCAGATGGTAAATCTTTGCACATTTCATTTAGCCTTGAGAAAATGGCAACTCTATGGTTCTCAGAGAATATTATTCATTAATCCACAGGTCAGTTCTTGCCTAGAAAAAAAAACTTTAGCCACTTTTATGGACCACACAACATATCCTTTCTGGAAATTGAGGGAGGATGGTTAATTAATTAACAGTGATTGAAGAGTGCTATTAGCATTTCATGGGGGGTAGCTGGAGATGGTGGATTTTGAGCACAATGAAGAACTATCTCAAGTCCCACAGAACATTTGAATGTACCACTGGGCACTCATATAGAGGGAAATACTGTTTATTAACATTTGAACCTAGAACCTTCTTCAATTTTACATATGGACAAAATACTTTTGTCAAGATTTCATACACATTGAATTTCTCAGAAATGCAACTAACTGCCATGAAAATCCAAGGAAAATTTTTTACTTTGTGTTTTTTAGAATTTTGTCAAGATTTGTTCAGCACTTTGGAAAAACTGGTGTCACTCTGCACTTGTTGATATTACATTCATAGTGAAATCATTTAAAAACTTCACTTGTGTTCTAGTTTGACCCTGACAAAATAATTTCATACTGAAATACATATGATTTTATTATAAATGACTCTCATTTCTTTTTAAAATTAAACTTAGGGCATAATTTTAAAAAAATGTCTATGGGTTGGGTATATTTTCTACAAATTTTGGTTTATGATAGTACAGTGGGTGTTACAAAGTATTTGCTCTAAGAAAAGAAAGGGATGACATTGGATCTGAGAAGGTTGAAAACCACTGATACAGAGCTATAGGGAAATTTCAAGATGAAGGATGTTATACTGAAAAGAAATATAATTTTTAAGGAGAGAATTAGGATATTCCCCCCCTGTGTATCCAATCCCTGATCCCTACAGCTCCATAGAGAAGTGAATCACATTTTAAAAATTGCTCTACTTTACAGCCAGCTGTGACTACCGGTGAGCCAGAGGTCTATTTCGTATACGAACCTGAATTAAAAACAGCCAGCCCTTTAGTCAGTTCAGACCCACATTCTTGATTACATTTGACATAATAATCATCATCATATCTTAAGACTCAAATCAGCCTGACAGTGCTCTACTCAGGGCTGCTTCTCCCAATTAGTTGAAAATTGCAGCCCTGCTCCTCTTCTAGGGAATAAGTTTACATTTACAATTTTGCTGTAGTGAAAGGCAGCAAACATGATGGAAAGAGCAAATCAACTTTCTAACTTATACAGTAATATTTTAAGTTCACCTAACTCTGGTAAATCTGTTTTGACAGGAATGAAAAACTATAAGCATTTTAGTATAATTTTTAAAAAAATATACAAAGCTTAAGATAACCAGAGTTTGCATCAGAAAGGGGAAATAAGCATATACTGTGAACATTTTTATAAATTGTTTCCAAAATGAGAGTTTTCAGAAGAGAGTCTTTTATGTAAAAGATAATGTTAAAAATAATATGTAATTAATGGATAGGTGCATATCACTTGAAAACAAAAAGTGAGTAGATATCAGGGTCCATTTCCAGTAAGAGGCTAAGATGAGAACTGTTTGTTACACACAGTGTCATTCCTCATATCTCGTTTAACATCATTTCTGCCTATATTTCTAAGGGAAAACTAATCAAGGAGATTTTTGTGCATTTGATTTCCTTGATGTTGATAACTTTCTATCCAGAGCAAGGCAGTTTGCAGACACTATGGAAAAAAAATGAACAATGGCAAGTTAGCCCCACTTCATGGCAGTATTCCAGATGGCTGTGCTAAAGATTTGCTGAGAACAGTGCCCTTCTGTGCCATTTTCTAAATGCATAACAGCAGAGAGTCAAAAGAAAGAAATATACAGATGAGACAAAGAGGAGTACAGAAAAGTAGGAAAATACTGAGGAGGAGAACTGGAAAAGCAAAAAGATTCTGGAGGGAGCTGAAGTACAAGGTATTTGCCACTGGGGATGGAGGAATTTGTGGACAGGAATAGTATATAAGACCTGACAAAGTGCAAGAGCCCACAGGAAGGAAACAAATGCCAAAAATAGTAGAGAAACACGAAGGTTGAGGTGGAGATAAAAATGAATAAGGAGGGAGGAAAAGTTGGGGACAGAAGCATAGGAGAGGTGTAGAAATAACAAATAAGAGAGGAGGCGTGGAAGGGGAAATGTTTCTTTGAGTTTTATTTTTCTCAAGCATCTTTATTCACCCCACACTGAACATTTCTTCTGAGATACCACATTGTGAATATCTTTAATTAATGTATACATTTAAAGAAGAAATATTTATTTTTCTTATAGTATAATTATATTTATGTGGGATTTAGGATGGATTTTAAAGTCTGGTTCTTCATGCAAGTTTTAATTAATTTGTAGGGAAGTCAAGAGTGTTAAAACATATGATTATTCACCTGTTACATATACCATAATCTAAATTAATTTTATTCCAAATTTTCATAGTATGCATTATTGAATAAAAAGATAATGTTTAGCCTGGCTGGTGTGGCTCAGAGGTTGAGCATCGATCCCTGCACCAAGCAGTCACCACTATGATTCCTGATCAGGGCACATGCCAGGGTTTCGGGCTTGATCCTCAGCAGGGGGCGTGCAGGAGGCAGCCCATTGATGTTGAAATTTCTCATCTATGTTTCTATCTCTCTCCCTCTCCCTTCCTCCCTTTAAAATCAGTAAAAATATATTTAAAAAGATAATGTTTAATGCTCCTCAATGAATTAATTTATGTCATTCCCTTTTAGAATTAGTCAACAATCTAAATATTGTGAGCAACATTTCCATAGATTCTGTTCTCTTTTAGAAAACAAAGTTCCCATTTTCTGTTGTTGGAGTAATTAAATCTTTTACGAGTTTATTTTTTACCTTTAGAAAAATAAAAAAACTCTCTTTAAGCCAAAATTCTTTAAAATTATCCAGAAAAAAGGTATACATTCACATTTTTTAAAACTTCAGAGTCCACTGCTATGAATATCAGGAAGTTAATATACAAAGCAAAGTTCAGCAAAAATAATCAGAGATGAGCTCTGATAATAAAATCCACATATTTCATTTTCTCATATTACCAAAGAGAGTTTTTTCCAAATTCTAGAATACACGAATCATAAGAAAACTCAATTAAATATCCTTTGAGTGACAACTCTTACTTTTTAAATTATGGATACTAAGTCGTAAACCACCTGGCTCATTCTTCTACTGGCATGATTTTTTAAAATAAAAAATGCTATTTAGATGTTGTCACTTAAATAACCCTTAATGTTTAACCAACTGATTTGCTTTAGTTGGTTTCAATATGCTAGTGACATTGATAATGGCACAACACTTAAAAATCCCACCCAAGTAGATCACTTATCAATTTGGTTGATTCGCTATTAATGTTCACATAAGTGTAGCTATGAATTGTATTTTGCTAGCCACAGAATGAGACTTAAAATTTCCCCCAATCCTGATTTTGCTCTGTAAGTCCTAAGAGTGCAAAGAAATAAAGTTTACCACATCAAAAGCAGTGCAACGACATTTCATTTGGAAATATCCATGAACATCATCTCTGAAAGCTTAATTGACACAGGATGAGGCAGTGCATCTAGGGAAGATGAATACCACTCAGAATGACTGTGCTTCCAAGTTTGATCTGGCTATCTGTTCACTTCTTGCTGTAAATCAAATTGTTGAATTTAATTTAAAAAATGTCACAGTGATTACTTAGGATATCACTGGCTCCCCAAGCAACTTAATGTTGAACTCAGCTCTTCCACTTCCCAGCTGTGATGACAAAAAATATGGTCAGAATTTATTGGTACTCCCCAGAAACCACTGTGCATGTCACTCATGCACTCTCTTTCCTCAATAAATGGTATCAGCAGAAAAAAAATGATTTGTGGATAAACTGCTTTTTTTCTTTTTCCATATCTTATTTATAACATTCAAACTATTTTATAACCAGATTCTAGGACTAAGTTTATTAACTGGTTTGAGGTCTTTTAGAAAAAGAAAGGCATTTTTCTATACGTGAAGTATTAGTTCATAATATAAACTATATAAACGGAGTGTTTCTGATGAGCACAAACACTTCTGGTTTCTCATTTGAAAATATAAACATCATAATTTCCCCCACCTGATCATATTTGTCCTGCAGCATATATTTTTAAAGTAGCTTTTAAAACTTAGAACATAGTGCAATTATTTTTATCTTCATGAAAAAATGATGGGATCAAAATAAAAGTGTTGGTGTACCCTTGGTGTTAGAACTAGTAAAACTGCATATTAGTTTTGTGAGTGGAAGATATATTCAGGAGAATTGTGGTCACCATTTCCAACATCTATTGCTGTACATGGAAAAGAGTGAGTGCTTAATTTATACTGAAGCAATCTATAATAATAAAAACATAATATGCAAATAGACCTAATGGCCGAACAGTGGAATGACTATCTGGACTACCTACTGGATGACCTTCCAGATGAAGCCAGGGCAGCTGGGGCTGCAAAGGCCTACTCTTGCACGAATTTCATGCATGGGGCCTCTAGTTAATTAGAAAATGGCAAATGCACATCAGTATCAGACTTTTCACCTTACTTCATTACATAGTAATCACACTAGTGCACATATAACTGTCACTGTTTGAAACCAACTTTTCAGCCGGTGTTGCTCAGTGGTTGAGCATTGACTTTTGAACCAGGAGATCATGGTTTGATTCCCAGTCAGGGCACATTCCCAGGTTGTGGGTTCAATCCCCAGTGTGGGGCATGCAGGGGCCAGACAATCAATGATTCTCTCTCATCATTGATGTTTCTATTTCTCTCTTCCTCTCCCTTCCTCTCTTTGAAATCAACAAGAACAAAAAACACATAAAGTTAGAGTTGTAAGAATAACAGACAACTCATTTTTAAAAGCAAAACCTGACAAAACTTTGAAATACAGATAAAAAAGATGGAGGGAAACTTGCTTTTCCAGAAAGAATGGCAAATGTGGTACTTGCTTAGATGCCCTTGTGGAGCGAGTCACTTTAATGATGTTGGCAAAGGTAAAAAAAAAAAAAAGGAGGTGGCTAATAAAACTATTTGAAATATAATTAAAAAGTAACAAATCACCATTCATGAGAAAATTCTAAAAAAAAATTAGGGAACTTAATGTCTTAAAAATGATGCTGCAATCCTATATAATAAAAGGGTAATATGCAAATTGACCCTAACAGCAGAATGACTGGGAAAGACTGGTCACTATGACACACACTGACCACCAGGGGGCAGACGCTCAATGCAGGAGCTGTCCCTTGGTGGTCAGTGCACTCCCACAGGGGGAGCTCTGCTCAGCCACAAGCCAGGCTGACGGCTGCTAGCACAGCGGTGGTGGCGGGAGCCTCTCCCGCCTCCTCAGCAGAGCTAAGGATGTCCGACTGCAGCTTAGGTCTGCTCCCCACTGGCAAGTGGACATACCCCGAGGGCTCCCTGGCTGCCAGGGGGATGTCTGACTGCCAGCTTAGGCCCAATCCCCCAGGGAGCGGGCCTAAGCCAGCAGGTGGTCATCCCATGAGTGGTCCCAGACTGCAAGAGGGCACAGGCCAGGCTGAGGGACCCCCCGAGTGCACAAATTTTTGTGCATGCTACCTCTAGTATAAATATAAGAGAAAAAATAAAAATAATGTCTTCCTTTTCTTTACATGAAAAAATCTTGGCATCACAATTACAATAAAGCTGGGGTTTTGAGCTTGGGAAAGTCACAGGCTCTCCACGCTATGAATATTTTGATATTGAAATGGCAATGCATTCAGAAAAGGTTAACTCAGACCTGGAAAATGTTATATTCATTCAGAATATGGCTTAGCAAATTGTAAAGATGTCTGTCCACCTGCTTGTCATTTGACAAGGGAGAGTAGAACTCAGCCTGAGCAAGCTGCTTTACCCTATGGATTAAGGACTTGTATGTAGTCAAGAGGAGTCCCAAGCCACTGGTTTGCAAAGGAGTCTGCAAAACCCTGCTAGAACTTTGAGCTTCAACCCTGGTTCTTCACTTCTCTATTGAAAAGCCCTGGCCTCCCCTCAGAGTACACCAGGTTTATCCATCAGGAATCGTTGCCAAGTGAGATGGGTTGGCCAGTTGGCCACCCTACATGAGAAATATGTGGAGGCTGATTCACACACATGCCAATCGTTTGGCTGGGTTTCTAGAATTGTCTACCTGACAGGATACATTATTTTTGTCACCAGCCACAACCTAACAATTAGGCTAAATGTAAGCATTACCAGGTTGTGGATTATATGTTTTGTGTGGGAAAAAAATCTGAGTTAGTCCCACACTATTAAAATGTTGATGAGTATAGAGTATCAAAGAGAGTTAATGAAAGTTTTTGTTTCAGGAAAAATATTATTAGCAGATCCTAGCAATTATAATAGATTCTATTGTTTATTGTTATCTACTAAAATAGAGACTACTTTCACTAAAGATATCCTAAATTACTTCTGTGATTTATAAATTATTTTCCCTCCATTATCATTGTGGAAAGTCTCAGGAAAACAAAGATTAAGTATGACCCAAATATGCTGTGCCAGAGGATCAGTCCCTCTCTCTGCTATCATCTTCCTCCTCATCCTCCTTTTCTTTCTTTCTCTCTCCTTCCCAGTCCCCACTCCCTCATTCTCCCTCTCCCTTATCTATCATCTCTCTCTCCCCTCTCTCTCTCCCTCTCATTTATTATCAATTTATCAATATTCCCAGAAAAAGTCCCTAAACTTCTAACAGAATATGAAGTGATAATAATAGCCTCAAGAGAACACTAGAAAAGATGTCAAAGTTGAATAACAAAACTTCTCTTGATTAGATGACAAACGTATAGGCGTATGCCCAAGTAAAGAGTTGACCTAATGGTACTTAAGAACACTATTTTGGTGACTCCCAGGGAAATGAGCTCCACACAGCATCTAGGCTAGATACAATGCTATCTATTTTATAAATGCTTACTAAGTACTGATTATTGGACCACATGCCACAGTGTCACGAAAGAGTCTTCTTGAGAAATTGGTTCCATGGTCATGTTTTAGAAGGGATACATACTATATAAGTCCATCTGTTTCCTAAACACACATACTTTGTTTAGTCACAATGTATACACCATAATAAAAATCCATTAATTCCATAGAAAATAAATTTGTTTACCTTTACTTAACCTGTCACCTAAACTTTTTTTAAACCAAAGAACCCTTTATTTTTTTTTAAAAAAATATTTTTATTGATTTCAGAGAGGAAGGGAGAGGGAGGGAGAGATATAAACAGCAATAATGAGAGAGAATCATTGATTGGCTGCCTCCTGCACACCCCACACTGGGGATCGTGCCCACAACCCAGGAATATGCCCTTACCAGGAATCGAACCGTGACCTCCTGGTTCATGTGTTGACACTCAACCACTGAGCCATGCAGGCTGAGACAAAGAACCCTTTCTTGAGCTGACACTTATTAAGATGAAATGGAACTAGTTCTGGCAGAACCCCATTTGGAAAATGAAACTACTTTAGAAAAAGACTATATTAGGATGCTAAAGTCATGTGTCCACCTGATACTCAAAATTATTATCCCAAAGCATTACCCAACCTGTTTTTTAATAGTTCTGCAACCTTACAAGGC
The DNA here is from genome assembly GCF_000147115.1 of Myotis lucifugus. Classification (NCBI taxonomy): domain Eukaryota; kingdom Metazoa; phylum Chordata; class Mammalia; order Chiroptera; family Vespertilionidae; genus Myotis; species Myotis lucifugus. The sequence continues at coordinate 9,048,760 of NW_005871068.1, forward strand.
AGCCTGTTCCACCTTTGGATAGCTCTATCACAAAAGCCCTTTCCCAAATAAGCTGAAAAATAAACTCTTATATTCATTACAGAATCATCATTGCGGGTTAGCTTCTCTCTCTGCCCAATCCTGCCTTTCCTATATATTTACAAATGTATCTCATGGAAACCTCAACAAACCTTCTGTGCACAACTCTCCACCTTAGGGAGTTTTCTTCTCTCTCTTCCCAGGGAGCCCAGGCTAAGTCAGATTTTGTTTTTATTTTACATCTCTTTTGACCTCAAGTATAGCACCTTATATTTATATTTCAGCCTACCACTCCAATTTGTTGAAATCTTTTTGGCTCCTGATACTCTTGTCTGCTGTATTTGCTATTTCTCCCTGCTTTGTGTCATTGGCAAATTTGATAAGAATGCTATCTAAGTCTTCATCCAAGTCACTGATGAAAATATTGAGACGGACAGAGATGAGATTAGATTATTGTGAAAAGCTGCCAGAATCTCCTTCCAAGTTGATATGTATCCACTAAACAGCAATGAAAGGAGGACAGGACTCAGAGTCCCAGATTTTGGTTTGCAACACCAGCGCTAAGTAGAGGTCAATAGCTATCCTCATAGCTAGACAGAAAAAGGGCATTTTAGCATTTCTATTTTAACAGACAATTTAGGCACTACTTGCATAATATATATTAATAGATCATATCTCACCACCCAAACCCCATAAAATTATAAATAATCATGAATTCATGATTATTATTAGTCACCTAATTTGTCTCACGATGAAAACTGTATTTGGTTACTTTAATGGAGGGCTTCTTTGATTTAAATGTTTTTTTTAAAGAGCTTGTGGTAAAGTTAATGTTTAATAGCTAACTCAATTTCACTACGTAGATCTAAAAATACTCACAATATAGAAGAAAAACACAACTCCTTAGGAACTGTGGGAGTAGCCATAATTCTATGCAATGGAGGTAATCATTTCCAAAGATGTTTGGATTGTTTCTGTTTGATTTACTTTAAATGCTCTGTGGCCTGAGAGTGATACAGTGAGCATCATATTAGGGATGTGAAGCTGAATATTAGAAAAATACTTACAACATGCAACCACTGCTTTGAATGGGAAATTGATTTCCTGGCTAATTTAAATAGCTTTCATCTCTGTGGGTGAATACTGATGCTGGGCAGAATGGCCAGAGCATCAATCATTGGTTGGAGGCATGAGGTGATTGCTTTTTTTTCTGGCTATTTAATAAGTCATCATGTGAAATACCTCCAGGAAGTATTTCCCCTCATACTATTTTGTTGAAAAAATAATGCCTGCACATTACCTTACTAATTGGGAGTAAGTAAAATAAAAATAGGCCAAATATATTTACAAAAATATGATGAAAGGAAATGCTAAAAATGTTGTGTGATTATTTCTAAATTTACATTTTCTACAAGTATTACTTTATAGTAGGAAAATTATTTCAAAATATAGAAGAAACTTCGAAACACAGAACAATGGTATATAAAATGTAAAATTAGAAAGTAAAAAAGGGCACAATCTAAACTCAGAAACAAGATAAATAGCTCTGTGCATCACAAATAGCACAGAAACACAAAGTGTGTGCAGGGCTGAAGACACAAGACTATTAGGCTTGGGACGGGAAGTGGGTAGTGGCTGCCAGGAGTTCAGATTCTGCTTGGCTCAAGAAACTGAAAATGCCCCATGCACGATAAAGGACCTGAGCCAGGCTCTTTACTTCAATTAGCCAGGAATGGTATCAGGTTTCCCAACTGGTAAAAGGGGGAGCAAAAAGAATTGCTATTGACCATCACCTAGAACTGCTCAAATAACTGCTCCTTCCACATTGGATGGAATTTAAAGATTACTTTTCACAAAACTTACTAATCCTTATACATATATCCTGCATAACTTTTAAAAAAATAAAGAACAAAATTGAATTAATGATTTGGAAAAAATAAATCCCTATTATAAATAGAGAAAGGCTGAACGATCCCCAAACTATATGATTATTAGAAATGGACAAATAATATTATAAGTTAAATGATGATTCTAGATATTTGTCAAAATAACTTACCTTTCTAAAAATAGACTAGAGCTAATTTATATATTTTATTGACCATATTAAAATCTTTGTTGAGAATGATGCAAAGAAAATAAATTAAATATAAATATAACTGAACAATAACACAATAGATGCAGTTGTTAATATTAATTATTCAATTAAACCAAGTAAGAGAAACTTTCTCCCATTTATTTCAATTTTAGACACCATTATATTAAAATTATGAATGAAGGAAGAAAAGTCTGTGTTAGAGTTTTTTCATGGGTAAATATCTAAGCATATGTTGTGGGGGGCTGGTGAACCTGGGTCAGAACTCTAGGACTAGGTGTGAATGAAAATGGCTACTTGGCTACATCACCAAGTAATTTTCCACATCAGTAAATCACCAGTGGTATGGTTCCAGATGTCTCCCTTTGCGTGTAATTCCTGCAAGCTAGAAAGTCTGATGACCTTAAGGGAGATGACATAACATGAAACAGGCAGTTACCACCATGAACCTTTTAGATCTGTATGGATAATGACACTCCCTGGCCCAGAGCCCCAAGGATCCCCATTACAGGTATTATATTATCCTATTGTAAGATGGTAAGAATTCTTATGCTTCATAATCAGTTGTGAATATTTCGTCTCAGCGGTATAAAAATGTGAACGCCTTATAACGATATTCATAACTCTTTCTTGAAGAGCCAAAAGAAACTTCCTCATACTGCCAAAAGAAGTGTACCTAAAGGAATTGCTAGTGGATTGTATTTTTTAATGCTCTACCAAATCCTTTTAGTCCTTAACATGGAATAGAAGGTATATTTTCCTGAGGAGGATTAAAAACAGGCTACTCTAAATTGAGAAGTTTGAGTTGGTAGCTTTAAGGTCATTTGTAGCTTTAATATTTATGGTCATAACATGCTACAAATATATCGTAAGCGGTCCCTGACTTAATAAGCTATTGTATTTTTAAAAATATATATTTTTTATTGATTTCAGAGAGAAAAGGTGAAGGAGAGACAGAAACATCAATGATGAGAGAGAATCATTGATTGGCTGCCTCCTGCACGCCCCTCATTGGGGATTGAGCCTGCAACCTGGGCATGTGCCCTGACTAGAATCTAAACATGACCTCCTGGTTCACAGGTCTATACTCAACTGCTAAGCCTCGATGGTCGGGCAAGAAGTTGTATTTTAAATGAACATCCTATTAGCATCATATTGCATTATTTACATAGCTTTAAGGGCAGCAGCAAATCTTCATCCTTTACATTTTTGGAAATAAATCAAAATCTACTTAGTATCAACATCTGATTGTTTCATTCAATTCACAAGCAATTATTGAGCACAAGGTTTGGCAAACACAAGGTGTGGTAATACAATAATATAGTACTCTTCTGATGATGATAAAATAGTCCCAGGTAGTTCCAGGAAAGGAACTTCAAAAATGTTTGGGAAAGGACAGTATTTGTGTCTAGAGCTTTAGACTCTTTAATGAAGTTCACATGTCTGTCCCTCTGCTAAATAAACTGACTGAATTTTTTGATGGCATTCAAAAATTTGTGATACTATTTGCTTTTCTTCCCTAGAATATATCAAAGTTATTTATTTGTTAAAATTTTATTTATTTATTTTAGGTAGGTAGGTAGGGTGGAGGGATGGAGGGAGGGTGGGAGAGAGAGAGAGAGAGAGAGAGAGAAAGAGAGAGTAGAGAGAGATGTGAGAGCGATACATTGATTGGTTGCCTCCTGTACACGCCCCGACTGAATTTACTGCGTCCCTTCAGTCTATTATGACAGAGGGGCCAGGTAAGTCAAAGCATGCCATTCCTCTGCTCAAAACTTTCCAATGACTCCCACCTCATTCAGAGGAAAAGCAAAAGTCCTTATAGGGGCCTATAGGGCACAATGTAATTAGAGTCCACTACCTCTCTGAACTCATTCTCTACTATACTCCTGTTCGCTTGCCCCTTTTCAATCACACTGGTCTCCTTAAGGTTCCTCCAACTTGCCAAGCATATTCCTTCGTCAGGGCATTTTCACTTATAAGGACCCTCTGAGACTGTTCTTCCTTCAGTTAACATGATTCATACCCTCAGGTTCTTTAGGCTTTGCTGAAATGTAACCTTTTCAGTGAGACTTTTCTTTACTACCATATTGAAATAATCGCATTTCTCTCTCACTTCTCTCTCTCTCTCTCTCTCTCTCTCTCTCTCTCTCTCTCTCTCTTTCTCTCTCCCTCTCCCTCTCCCTCTCTCTCTCCCCTGTCTCTCTGTTGCTCTTGCTACATCAACTCCTTCCCCTCTTTATTATGACCTGACATGTCATATATTTCACTTTTTTATTTGTTAATGTCTGTCTCCCACTTTATTCTTCCAAGAATATAAGCTTCATGAGGGTAGGGATTTTCACCACGGTATACCTACAACCAAGAACTGAACCTACCTAGCACATACCTAGCATTGAAACATTTACTGGGTGAGTGAATGAATTCTAAGGATGTTTAGGACAGATGACATATATTGAGTTCTTCTATGTGCTAGGCATTGTGCCAAGCACTTCACATTTAATTATATTGATTAGAGAAATAGGAGGATTGCAAAATATTATTATTCTGGAAACCAAGGAAGGGCAAGTTTCAACTAGTAGAGTTAATCAACAGAATTAATGTTAAAATAAAATAGGTGACTAAATGAAAACAGGGCAATTAGCTATTATAGAAGTCATTGATGATCTTAAGGAGTACTTGTTTTCAGTAAAGTGGTGGGGTTGGGGAAGCCAGATTGGAGTGAATCAAAGCATAACCAGAAGCTGAAGAATAGGGAATAGTAATGTCAACTACTGCTTCAAAAAATTGATGGTAAGGGGAAACAAACATACAAAAGGTGGTATTCTAAAAAATTTATTTTAGGGTAAGGGAGTCTTGAACATGATGGTTGGCTGAAAGCAGGAACAAGAAGAAAAAAAGAAATGGGAGATTCCTGAGAAAGACAGCACAGCGTTTTCAAAAGAATATGTTGGAGAATGTGAAAGAGATCCAGCATCCAGCTAAAGTAGCTCTTTGCTGCATACATAATAGAGATCCAGAGTTTTCTCCCCTTTCCTTTTCTTGTTTCTTGAAAGTAAAAGAGAAAGGACATAAAAATAGAGAAGCAAGAAGTGCCTTCATCATTGCCAAAATGGAAAACACAGGTGGTAATTTTTCAGTTTATCAAATATTAATTGTATTAAAATTGAAATGAATTATTAGGAAGGACAGGAGACTACTGAGATACTATTTAAACACTAGTTTATTTTTATGTATGTACACGCATATGCATGTACATATGTGTGCATGTTCACACACACACACTATATCTTTCTAAAAACCTAGAGAGGTTGTTCAGATATCTGGGAGCTTTTGTAAGGAACGTTCAGCCATGTTGAAACCTCTGACACGAGGACCAGCCCTCTACTTGATAAGTTTGCTCCTTGATGATTGGTAGTTATAGAAACCCTCATATAGCAACAGACAGACAACTCAGAGTTAATGCTCATTTCTTGTTTAAAGAGTGATCCTGGAATAGAAATAAGAAAATGAAATCTCATAACAGTGTCATCATAAAGTCATCAGCCAGCTGGCAGTCTTTGAAATCTAATCCTCAGAGGCTTCTCACAATAATTTGTAATATCACATCTAATATTATCTTATCCACCAATTCATATCTGTTCACAGAGATTGAAGAGCAAGAGATGAAGTTGCAGAGGCCTACATTTCTGTCTTTATGTGTTAAGGAATAGGATCAAGAAAAGAAAATATTTTCCTACACAACTCACAGCAATGATCTATGTTCTGATCTGTGTTGTTAAAACAAAATATATTCCTACTTAGGCCACAGTGATGATCTATGTTCTGATCTGAATCGTTAAACTACAGAATTTAATTAAAAAACAACTTGGTCTTTTATTCATGAACTAATGGCCCAGTGCACGAAATTCGTGCACTGGGGAGGGGAGGTGTTCCTCAGCCTGGCCTGCACCCTCTCCAGTCTGGGACACCTCAAAGGATGTCCTACTGCCGGTTTACAGGGATCGGGCCTAAACCAGCAGTCAGACATCCCTCTCGCAATCTGGGACTGCTGGCTCCTAACCGCTCACCAGCCTGCCTGCCTGTCTGATTGTCCCTAACCACTCTGCATGCCGGCCTGCTCGACCCCAACTGCCCCCCTGCTGGCCTGCTCACTCCAAACTGCTCCCCCTCCGCTGTCCTGATCACCTCCAACTGACCCCCACTGATGGCCTTCTTACCCCCAACTGGCCCCCCTGCTTGTCTGCTTACCCCCAAAAGCCCCACCCCCCACCAGCCTGATCATCCAAAACTGCCCTCCCCTCTTGGCCACTAACTGCCTCTACCTCGGCCCCGCCACCATGGCTTTGCCCAGAAGAACGTCCGGAAGGTCTCCTGGAAGGTCTCTCAGTCTAATTAGCATATTACCTTTTGATTAGTATAGATAGAGGCCTGGTGCATGGGTGGGGGCCAGCTGGTTTGCCCTGAACGGTGTCCCGGATCAGGGTGGAGGTTCCCTTGGGGCATGGGGCAGCCTGGGCGAGGGGCCTGTGGTGGTTTGCAGGCCGGCCACACCCCCATGGGATGAGGGTCCCTGCTGGGGGATGTGGCCAGCCTGGGTGAGGGGCTGAGGGCTGTTTTCAAGCTGGCCACACCCCCTTCAGGGTGGGGGTCCCCACTGGGGTGCCTGGTCAGCCTGGGTGAGGGGCTGATGGCTGTTAGCAGGCTGGCCACGGCCCCGGGAAACCCTGGCTCCCAGACCCTCCTTAAGTGGAGGCCACAGTGGCTGGAAGCAGGTATCTGGGATTTATTTGTCTTCCATAATTGAAACTTTGTAGCTTTGAGCGGAGCCCACAGCCGGCCAGGGCAGGCGGGAAGCTTGGCTTCCTCCATCGCCAGGGGCAACCCAAGCCTCCTGTTTGTTCCAGCTCTGTGGCCACCGCCATCTTGGTTGGGTTTATTTGAATACTTTATCCTGATTGGCTGGTGGGTGTGGCTTGTGAGTGTAGCAGAGGTATGGTCAATTTGCATGTTTCTCTTTTATTAGATAAGATGGTAGATGAATTTCTTTTAGGCCCACATGACTATTTATATTTATCTATGTAAAATAGTAAATAAAGGTCTTATCAAAGCTAGTGTGGAACTTGAAGATTCCTCTGATCTATTAATAAAGTTGAACACTAAAATGTAAAAACAAAATTAGTTGACTTTTATTTTTGATTGTCTTGAAACTGTACAGCACAAATCTAGAGGAAGAGGATATTACTTCACTTCTGGGTTTAGCTGGGCAAGATATTGGAATAAAAAGGTCAAAATGCAAAAGATCACATAAAGAGTTTTCTTGTTCTTTATCTATCTAGTATGAGATCTGTAAGAATGTAAAATAAAAGAAGCTGTAATCAAGTTTAATGTGTGCAGTTGACACACACAGCATACAGCGAATGTGAACTTCTAATGTAAAGGTATCATTAACTAATAGGGAGTACACTCTCATGACCTCTCAGAACAACCATTAAGCCTCAAGGGCCCATTACTGTTATAATCCTATGTGAATATACTGTACAAATATACTGTACATGAATATACGAGATGCATGAATATGCTGTATTTTCTTAAAGCTTTGAGTGGTTCTTTCCAGGGAACTTCATGTTGTCCAGCTACAGCATGCCAGTTTATCAGTTTATTCTTCCCATGCCCTTTGGCAGACGTTCTCTATTGGCTCTATCTGAATTCCTGGGAACCAGAGGTGGCTTTGTGACATAGTTTTGGCCCTTAAGTTCCTGGGAAAGCCATCACTTTCCTGATACAAGCACTGCCTCTTCCCCTTCTTCTTCCTGCTGGAATGCACATGTACTAAGGAAAATGCCAAGAAAAACATGGAGACTTTAGGGATGACATTGCTGAGCAACTGAGCATCAGCATCTGCCTATATCTGAACGTCTCATTAAGTGAGACAAACAGACCTCTATTAGGCAAACTATTGAACTTGTGTTTTCTGTTAGTTGAAACTGGAGGCCATCCTAATGTATATAGTTTTCTTCTGTGTTGAGTTACTGGCACACCAAAACACTGCAGTTAGTTTTTTTTCTTCTCATTTACCTATTTAATAAAAAAAATGTTTTTTTGGGGGGGTGGTATTTACTATATGCCAAGCTAAGTGCTAGGCAAGATGATGGATAATCAGCCATTGTGCATACCCTCACAGAGCCAACATTCTCACAGGAGACTGAGACCAGCAAATACTTAACACCAGTATAGTGCGATAAGCACTACAACAAGGGGCCCAAAGGGCATTTTAAGTTTTATTATAATGATTTCACATTTAAATAGCCATATTTAAATAGCCAACCCTAAAGCATGGTAGTCAGGGAAGGCTTCCTGGAGGAATTGGCATTTACATTGAGATCTGGTTATTAGGTAATTGGGAAGACAAAACATGGCTATGAGGAAATGAAAATAGCTCTATGTTACTTAATTGTATCAGGATAGGGAATGACAAATGGAGGGAGAGCAGAAAATTAGGCTGCAGTTTTAAATGAGTGTTTACTGTCTTCAAATAATAATGGATAAGCCATTAGAGGCTTTAAAAGTGGGAGGATGATGAGCAACATGAATATAATAATATTTAGAAAGATAATCCTGCATCCTATGTAGAGTAAGCATGTCAAACTCAAAGGCTAACATAGGCCAAGTAAACAAGGTTTAAGTTTATGTGGGTGCAAAAAACCCAAAAGCTTCAATTTTCCTAGAAAGGTAGGTTTATTTTGATAGAGACATGCTCAATACAAAGGGCTGAAATAAATGAGTAATCGTTAACATAAAATAATAAAACATTTTAATAAAAATTGATATTTTTTTCTTGAGCATTAACTTACCAGACACTGAATAACTACATAAATTAATAAGCGTAATGCAAATAAACCTATTTTTCTTGTTCTCCAAAAGCGAAATATTTCCTGTTGCGCACACCAAACAAGTCAGTACAAGACTAATGACATGGCAATCAGCTGCTAAAATATTTGCTGCTAGTATTAGTGGAGAGAAATGGTGCGCCTGCACGTAAGGTGCGTAAGGGAAATGAATGCAACACGATTATAGTAATCAGTCATTAGTGAATGGTGTAGTTTGTTATTAATAATTATAACAGGATATTATAAAAATTAAGTTATGACATTTTTACTAAAATGTTTCTTACATACCTTTATATTGGCTGGGCCACAAAAATATTGTTGTGGGCCACATGCGGGCTGCGAGTTTGACATGCTTGATGTAGAGAATGGATGGGAGGTAGGAAGACTAGGAGGGAAACCAGTTAGGTGAACGATGTCATTCAGGTAAGACATAACAGTCAAGGAATAGGGATGAAGAGAAGGGACTGAATTTGAAAGCTATTTAGGCAGCAAATAGCTTTGTAGTCATTTAGCTATTGGGGTTATGAAGAAAGAGTTAAGCATGAACTTCTGATTTGGATAACTGAATGGGTTGTGGTAATGTTCACTGGGGAGGGGTTATTGGCAGAGAAGTAAGTGGCATTTGGAGACAAAGATTGTAAGAGGGCCAAGGTGAGTTCAGCTTTGGGTCTATTTGGTTTGAAGTTTCTGAGGGACATTAAACTGGAAAAAACCAGTAGGTTATGCAGGCCTACAACTCAAAAGATCATTCTCAGCTGCAAATGGTATAAATGGGTAGTCATAAGCAGACTGAAACTACACAAGTGGATGAATTTTCAGAGCATATGAGAGAAAGGAATAGGAAATGCCTTTGGAGGCATGAGTCAAAATTAACTTGGCAAATCGCGGATTCTGTATGGACCAGTGAAAAATGTAATTTGTCTTCTAACATTCTATTTTACTTTACCCATTAGAAAAATAATCATATACTTAAGTGGTGACTGTATAGGGACCAAGTAAAAATATATATAAACTGGAAGCTCTTCCTCTGAGGAATCCAGAAATCTTAAAAAGTGATCAAAAGAACTGAGAGAGGTACTTGGAGATTCAAAGAGCATGAGGATGTGGAGAGAGCGGTCTGCCAGAAAGAGTGGGTCAATGTGATAGACCTCCCCTGAAGCCCTGGTTTTGTGCCATGGACAAGCTTTACTTTTTGTCCCTTCTTAGTTTCCATTCTCTAAATCCACCAAATTAATTTTTGATCTTAATTTTTTTCTAAAGATGCTTTTCTTTGAAAAGCAGGTATTTCCCATTGAGATCTAACTATTGACTTTGGGATACTAATCAATTGCAATTAATAAGTCTTCCTGAGCATACTAGGCCCTTGTTTAATTGAACAAACAGGTACCTGGTCTGTATTGGGAGCAGCAAGTCTAAACCTTGCCACTGAGAGGAGGCCCTCTCTTCACTTCCGGTTGAATCTTCTTTTCCCTGGTCATCTGAACACCATCTGGAATTCAGGACTAGAGCTGCTCTATTTGCCCAGAGTCACCAGTTTTAATCCATTTTCACAGTAGTTTTCACTCTTCAATCTCTAACTCAATTTCAAGGTTTATTTGGTCTCTTAATTTCCATATATTAATAGGTCATTACTCCTAAGTTTCTGCTCTTTGGTAAAAATCTGTTTTGTTTTTCATTTTTTATTTTCTCGATGGTGGCCTTTTCTTCTTATGAAAGGCCACCAAACTGACTTCTTCAGTAATTTATGTCATCATCTGGAACTCAGTTATCTTTCACTGTACTGGTCTTCCTCATCATTGTACGGGTACTATTTTTGCCTCTGTTTTTTGACAGAAGTAAAAATGAGTACCCAATAATCCTTAAGTTATCATAGCATGAACAAGGTAGTGCTTCATTATGCAAAGAGAGTCATCATTCAACAAATATTTACAGGTACCCTATTATATTACCTGGTTCAGGAGCTGTCAAATAAAGAAGATAGCCTATATCCTCAGGGAGTTTAGACTAATGTGAAGAACAAACATTAAAAATTAGTTACATAATTCATGTTTTTATCTATAATTAGGATAAATGTTAATGAAAGAAAAATACAAGGCATTAAGAGAGTGGATAAAGTGACAGGACCTAGTTTGAGGAGATAATGTCTCTAAGAGCTGTTAATTTGCAAATATATATAATGAGAAATAAAGTTATGAGTCATGTTATACTACACAGATTTTCCCATTTTCTGTGTGGAGTGAGATACAATAATGGCACTATGAAGAGTTATAATTCCAAAGTGACTTCCTTATCAGATTAAGGTTGGGGCAGCATGATGGAATAGAATGATATTTCTTTGGGTAGAGTCTCAAAGCAGATTGATAAATGGTTATTTTAGCTATAAATCACTATTTTTGTTTTGTGTAATCTCTTAGGAAAATCATGTAATTTCACCAGGTCCCTCATCTTTAAAATAAGAGGACTTAGGCAAACCTGTGAATTTCATTAGATTTGTCATGGATTCTCCCAAGCCTGGTTTAGCAAGATTGGGAAAACAAATCGGCATTGTCCACCCAGTGTCACCACGCCATCGTTATAGCCAACAATAGTTTTAGAAATAAAGTAATTCGTACCTTTTCTGAATGCTTGCCCAAGAGGCGTTGATGTTCTCTGTAATTATGTGCACTTTTCTGGTATCATCTTCAGAATAATCCCGGAGAAGTTTCAGTGCCAAGTCATTTGCCACATCTACATTTATCTTCCACTGGCGGAGGTCTTTGGCCAGCTGCTATAGATGCATATGGGAAAGAGAATGGATGTCAGCTTTCTCTGAATTTTCTAATTGGAGTTTCTTTTTTATCTTCCTAAAAATTACTTATGATATGTTTTTCAGATTATAACATATGCTTGTTATAAAATGAAAATAACTTGAGATACATCATTTGTATATGGCATTGTGTGTCCACCACCCAAAGTCAAATCTTCCATCACCATATATTTGACTCCTTTCACCCCTTTACTAACCCCGCCCCGCCTACTGGCTTCCCTCTGGTAACCACTACTGCTGTTGTGGCTATACGTTTTTGCTTGTTTTTTCATTTATTGCTTTTAGTTTTCTATTCCACATGAGTGAAATAATATGGCTAGACTTTTTCTGTCTGATTATTTCACTTAGCATGATATTCTCAAGATCCATCCACGTTGTTGTGAATGGCAATATTTCATCTTTTCTTATGGTTGAGTAGTATTCCATTGTATATATAAAATTGTACACCTGAAACCTATATAAGTTTATTAACCAATGTGATCCCAATAAATTTAATTACAAAATGAAAAAACCTAGTACAAATGTGTATAAAGATTAAATTTTAAAATGCTTTTTAAGTAGCTTCTGAATCCTCAAGTCAGAACATGTCTACATGACTGCTTTTTTACCTATTATGTGGTTTAGTCTTTCCCATTTTTAGTCTAACTCATTTTCCATGACAAAACTTTTCAAATGCAGCATGTTGAGTAAGAACCAGTATCAGGTATTTCAATTTAGTAGTAATTAATTGGAAATAAACTGATCTTAATTGTTTTTATCAGAGGAGAGAAAAAAAACTATAAAAATAATTGTTGAATATGTGACATATACCAACTTTGAACACAAAAACATACTTCATGTATTTCCCTCTTCATTAACTTGTTGAATTGTTTTTGTAATTAGTGCCATCTACTGGTATTGAACTAAAGCTGCATATTGAAAACATTGAACATCAAAGGAACAATGCTGTTACTCCAGTTATGAACTTTTTGAAGGATCAGTGTACTCATAATACTTTAAAAATATTCTACTTTAAAATTAGAATAAAATTGCAAATATAAGAATCTTTTAAAACCAAGTGACCTATGTTTCCTTTGGCAATTTAGTATTATCAAACTATGTATTTCATCACTTGGAATATCATACATCAAAGAAAAAATAGACCAATAGACCAACAAATAGTTTATCTGGAAGCATATTAACCCAAAATTTCTATTAAGCATTGGGGCAAGTGCATGGAGAAGGCTTTTAAGCATTAAGGTAATATTAAATTGCTAAGACAGTTTTATCAAACCCAACATACTGGGTTAAGCCATTGATAAATAAACAAAGGTAACAGGTAATTCAAACAAGAGAAAGAATAAAGAGTTTTTATAAAAAAAGAAAAAGACCAAACCCCAACAGATTTATGGCTTAGAACCAGCAGAAGATCAGCTGGATCCAACATGGCAACTAAGTTCACCTTGCAGTAACCCCTAGCATCATTATATGCTTATTGGAATACATTAGCATACTAAACAACACACCCCAATGCTGCCATGATCTGAAATGGAAAGCCCATATAAAGACACAACATCTGCCTAGGCTCCTCAGAGAAGTCTTCATTCCTTTCCCAGAAAAAAACCCTGAATACTCTCCCCCCTTATTGAATGCCCTCCACCTCCATTAAATGAGCCCCGATAAAAGAAGTAAACTCCATGAGGGAGGGCTGCTCTGCCTATGGAGTAACCTTCTCTCTGCCCCAATCCACCAAGAAAATCCTTTTCACTATAAACGCTAAAAAAAATTAACTTAAAAAAACCCAACAGAATACTGAATCAAGACGGCACAATTTTACACCAATTAAATTAATAAAAAATAAAATTCAAAGCTAGAAAGACTGGTAAAATAAGCACATTCATGAACTACTGCTGGGAAGAGTATGTATTAGGGCAATTAGGCAATAGATATCAAGTGACATACAAACCCTTATTTCCATTTACCCAGTAATCTCACTTTTGGTATTTTGCCCTAATCAAATATTAAAAGAAGAAAGATAAATACATTGTAGGAATAAAAATCTTTATTAACTAAAATAATGACATAACGCATCAACCCAGAGGTCTCCTCTGCAATAAATGTGTACAGAAATCATAAGTAAAAGACAGAATATAGCTTCTATCTGAACTGTATTTCTTAAATCTGTAAGAATGCATACTCATGAGCAAGAAGGGCAACAGAGGAAATTGAAAAGTAATGATTCTGAAAAGTAATCATTTGTTTTAATAATTGTCCTTTTATGTTACTACTAGAGGCCCGGCGCATGGGGGGGGGTTAGGCTGAAACTGGCAGTCCGACATCCCCCCGAGGGAAGTAGTAGTGTGTGAAGTGACAGGTGGCCAGGGAGGAGCCCAAGCCTGGGCTGGGAGCCTCATCGCTCTCCCCCCTCCCCCCACTGTGCCTGCCACTGCTGCTGCTCAATAGCTGTGCTTGGTAGCGCTGCTGTGGAGGTGGGAGTGGCTCGTGCTGCCTCAGTTGTGCTTACCAGCTGTGAGCCTGGCATCTGGCACCCATCAGTCAGCTGAGTGGCACTCCTGCTGTGGGAGGGCACTGATCACCAGGGGGCAGCTCCTGCATTGAGCGTCTGCCACCTGGTTGTCAGTGGGCATCATAGCGACAGGTCAACCAGTTGTTCGGTCACTTAGGCTTTTAGATATATAGATGATATTTATATAGTAATAAAAATCAAATACTAGTGCTTTTAGCATAGTTTCAGTATCTTTGGGTGGGCTCCTGTTCCTTGAAAATATAAAATCTATATAAAATCCTGCATTTCTCAGTTAACTAGAACATCTTATTCTAGCATCAAATAAAATTACATTTATTGTATGTAGTAAATAGACCCAGATAACCAAATGAATACTGATCAGCTAAAGCCAATACCACTAACTTTTGCTACGAAAGCAAAAAGAGTTTTATTTATTTATTATTTATTTTTAAAATATATTTTTATTGATATCAGAGAGGAAGGGAGAGGGACAGAGATATAAAAACATCAATAAGAGAGAGAATCATCGATCGACCGCCTCCTGCATGCCCCCTACCAGGGATTGAGCCCGCCACCCAGGCATGTCCCCTTGACCAGAATCGAACCTGGGACCCTTCAGTCCAGAGGCTGATGCTCTGGACCAGCTAGGGCTCAATAGCATTTTAAGTTCCAGTTTTGTTGTCTGCAAAACAGGATGGGGCTACTTATTCTGCTTATGCCTTAGGTTTGTCATGAGGTCAAAATCAAATTGCTTGGAAAATTATAAAACAGTATACTAATATATTTATAGACCAAAAGTCTACATATTGGGGTTCTATCTCTTTGTATACACTGACTAAGAGATTCATAAAAAATATTTAGCTCTGCGAGCTAATAGCTAAGAACATATTTGCTCTTAGATCCATTCTCTGCCCATCTCCTACTCTACTTGGAACTGCAGATGGACTAAACCACTTAAGGGATCAGAGTTTCCCAGGATTTCTTGCTAGCTGGCTTCTAGCTGGATTTGGCAGGTGAGAGGCCCTGGTGTGAAATGAAAGAACATGAGGAAAGTGAAACGAGTGTATCTCCCCCTCTTTCTATGTGGGCCATGTGTTCTTTGTGTCTCCATTTCCCACTGGACAGGCCCTCCCTCTGTAGTTTCAATATCTTCTGTGCAGCCTGAACAAAGTGGGCAAGTTAGCACCAGATGGTTCTGGGTTCTGGGTTTTGGTAACACTTGTTGGCCCTCCAGCCCTTAAGGTGTAACAGCTTCCTGATGTTGCTAAATTCCAGGTTGCCTCCCTGTCTCCTACTGGGTTTCTCAACTCCTTCATTAGCCAAGGAACCAGTCCTCTGTATTGAATTCTCTCTGTTTGAAATATCTAGTATGGTTTCTAGACGGATCCTAATGATACAAACTGAAGGAAATCTCACAGCAAATGACCGGACGTACAATTACACAGGATAAATGTAACATACTAGTTATATTACAAAAGGGAAAGTTAATTATCCTCTGTGCCTCAGTTTCATAAAACACAAAGCATAAGTTTTGCAAAATATCACACTTTACATCTTGCAAACTTCTCTCCAGTTTCAGAGGAAGAAGTGACTCTTGTGCTATGGGAAGCTGATACTTACATCTGGAAACTCATGTATTCTGGATCCTCCCCTCCATGTACTATTGCTCTGTGTCTTTTCATACTCTAGTCTCTTTGCAAGGTCTTTCTCCATAGCCTTTAAACACAATCTCTCCCCCACCATTAAACAAAAACAAAAAATCTGCTCTATAATTTTCTTTCCCTTCATAGTTACATTCCTTAGAAGGCAACTATTCACTCATTACTTCAACTTGATTACATACTTGGTAGTCTATAATTCATCAAAATCAGGTTCTGCCATTGTCATCCACGTAAACTGTTCTGACAGAAGCCACCATAGCAAATTGGACTATTAGCCTCAATTCTTTACCCCACAATATATTCATGCCCTTTGCGATGTAGCTTTGAATTTCCTGCTACAAAAAGCACTTACCTTCCCTGCCCTTGACAATGAACTTAGCCATATGTCTTGCTTTGCCTAATCCTAATGAGATGTTAATAGAAGAGACACATGCAAAGGTTTGAAATGTGCTCCTGCAGTGGAGCTAGTCCTTTTTTACTTCTACCATCACCAGGAGACAAAAATGCCCTGGGCGAGCCTGCTTGTCCTTGGAGAAGGATGAGTGGAGAAGAACCACCCCAATCAACCTGCACACTGAAGCAATGCCACCCCAGCAGAAAATAATACACGTTTGGTTTATTTAAAAAATCACTAAACAATTTACTTCTAAGTTTGAAGTTGTTTGTTGTGCAGCATTTTTGTTAAAATAGTTAACTGATTCGGTCACCAATGGACAATGTCTGTGGAAAGTTATAGGTTCTTATTTACATGATTTATTTGCAGCAACTGGTGCTATTGACTACTATGCTCTTCTTGAGGCACTAGCCTTTCTTGGCCCCCTCTCTTTGGATATCCTCTATGCCAGGGGTGGGCAAACTTTTTGACTCGAGGGCCACAATGGGTTCTTAAACTGGACCGGAGGGCCGGAACAAAAGCATGGATGGAGTGTTTGTGTGAACTAATATAAATTCAAAGTAAACATCATTACATAAAAGGGTACGGTCTTTTTTTTTTAGTTTTATTCATTTCAAATGGGCCGGATCTGGCCCGCGGGCCGTAGTTTGCCCACAGCTGCTCTATGCTCTATTATGTTTGAAGTTTTTCTTTTTCTGCCTGTCCCTTAAATGCTGGTGTTCCCCCAAGGTTCTCTCTCTAGGCCAATCTTCTTCCTCTGCAGTTTAAGTTAATCCTCAAATGGAGGAGGAGGGAGGGAGCATACTCATAGTGAGATTGCATCATAATTTTCCCTTATATCCAAATCTTCTGCCCTCATTGCCAATGCCTTTAGTTAATCCCTCATCATCTCTTGCTTGGACTCCGCAATAGCCTTTTTATTGGTTCCCTCCCTCCCCTCTCAAACCACTTCTTCCAAACACAGACATCTGCTCAAGAGATCTTTTTGCAATGCAAGTAGAAACACATTACTTCTCTGTAAAACCTTTCAATGTCTATTACCTACAAGACAAAGTTCAAACCTCTCTTCTTGGATTACATGGCCCTCAAATATATGACCCTTACCGACACAATCACTTTCATCTTTTGTTATCTCCTTTCCTTTTACCCAATCCGATAATTGCCCATATGAGAACAGAAAAACTCTGAAGGGTTAAGTGACTTGTTGAAGATAACATCCTAGTCAGTGAAAGAGGCATTGCAAAAATGCAGGTTTCTTGACTCCAATATTTAGGGTTCAATCTAGTTAAAGAAGATATACTTTCATTTAAAGAATTTAAGGAAAAGTATTGGGTTTATTATAATTGAACTTTGAAGAATAGAATAGAATAGAATAGAATAATCTCCTTGATGAGTACAGTAAGATGAAAATTACTGTGTACAATAAAGTAAGACATTTCCAAAGACAGAAGAAAATAATACATATTTGGTTTATTAAAAAATCACTAAACAATTTACTTCTAAGTATGAATTAATGTTCTATAAATCTTTATTGGGGAAAAAGAAACAATTTCTTTCTTGCCTGTGTGAATTAAAATGACCTATAAAACCTTTTTATGGATTTATAATAGAAACATTAAAATATCTGTAAGGAAACTATTTCAAAAATAAATCCTCTCACCATTAACTTGGAGACTCATCTATTAAACCTCTGACATTACCAAACAACTCTGTTTCAGAAGGTAACACTCTATACAGGGGATACTATTTAAAAAAATGGCACTCATTTTCCAGCCTACTGGAAATGATTAATCTTTCCAATAGCTTTGAGGACTACATACTAAAGTTGTTACTTTTTTGTCCTTTCAACAATGACTACAAGCTGAGAGCAGGCTAGTAAATGTGTTATCGGCCAACCCATTAGAGTTCCATTATTTTCTGTCTTACATGGCTTCATGTAATGAATTTTTATAATTAAACTAATGGCATACAATTTATTTTCCCCTCTTTACTTTCAGGCCCCATTTCTCTTCCAGCTTCTTTAGAATACGTTTTGCACAGAAAAAAGGGAAGAAAGGTCTCCAAGTGCTTCATTACCTTAATTTCATTATGACATTTTGGAAAGCATTCTCTTTATCTGGCCTCTCATGTTAATTTGCTGAGTTTATTAAAAGGCATAAGAAGTGTTGTAATTAACAAATCACCCAGCTACCTCAGGCATCTAAGAGAAATTTGGTAGAGAGGGCATGGGCATGGTTGGGTGGAAATGACTCCAGAGAGAATGCCAGAGGACAGATCCCCCAGAAAGTGGCATTTTCTGCACTCATTTTTAGATCCCATAAACCTACTGTGGTAGAGTGCATTATTGTTCACAAATATTCAGTGCCTTTTCATGCCAGAGGATTATACATCTGTGCCCCATTGAATCAGCGAAGGCAATGGAACTTATTTTTAGTTACTTGTCACTTCTAGGCAGAAGGTTTAAGAGCTAATGGTGCCCAGCCGGTGTGGCTCAGTGTTTGAGCATCAAGCTATTGAACCAGGAGGTCATGGTTGGATTCTGGGTTGCGGGCTCTGTCCCTAGTAGGGGGTGTGCAGGAAGCAGCCGATCAATGATTCTCTCTCATCATTGATGTTCCTATCTCTCCCTCTCCATTCC
Organism: Myotis lucifugus; assembly: GCF_000147115.1. NCBI lineage: Eukaryota > Metazoa > Chordata > Mammalia > Chiroptera > Vespertilionidae > Myotis > Myotis lucifugus. The sequence continues at coordinate 9,067,765 of NW_005871068.1, forward strand.
TCCCTAAAATAAAAAAAATATATTTTTAAAAAGAATATATATATATAGATATAGATATAGATATAGATATAGATATAGCTATATATATCTATATCTATATCTATATCTATCTATATATATATATATATATATATATAGAGAGAGAGAGAGAGAGAGAGAGAGCTAATGGCATTTATCCACTATGTTCCCTTCTTCTCGGATCATGAAATTATGTATTAAGATGCAGCTGTCATCAGGCATAGTCCTTGTGAATCTACAAGGGACATGTGACATCACTAAAATACAAATTTGTGTTAGGTCTCTAGATTTAGTGATTGCTTGTTACTGTGGCATAATTTAGCCTATCTACTCAGGTCTGACCCTGTCTCCTAGAGTAGGCAGTTCTACAATCTCCAGATATTTTGGAACCAGAGTCAGGGATAGAATAAGCTAGTATAATGACACATTAAAAATAGATTTTTCTGCTAATAAATGTTTAGAAATGATGTTTCTAAAGCAGTTTTTAAATTTGAAGAAACAAGAAAACATCTGTAGTCTTAATGACATGTGCATATACTTTTTCAATGAAACTTCATTAAAATATAATTTACATACTGTAAAATTCACCCATTTAAAGTATATAATTTAGTGGTTTTTAGTATTTTCATATACTGGTGAAGCCATTACTACAATAGAATTTTGGAACATTTTCTTCATCCTCAAGAGAAACCCCATACCCACTATCAGTCACTTTCCATTGTCCATTCTTTCCTTCCCCCAGCTTGTACTGAGTGTGAATATAAATGCATTAATAAAATATGTGGTCTTTTGTGACTGACTGCTTTTATTCAGCATAATGCTTTTGCAGTTAACCCATGTTATAACAGTACTTTATTCATTGTTATTGCTAAATAATATTCCATTATTGGATATACTACATTTTTTAACCCATTCATTAGTTGAAGACATTTGAGTTGTTTTATACTTTTTGATTACTATAAATAATGCTGCCACAAACATCCATATAAAGGTTTTGTGTGGGCTTATGTTTTCATTTCTCTTGAGTGTGGAATTTTTATTTTATATAGTAACTAGAGGCCTGGTGCATGAAATTCGTGCATGGGTGGGGTCCCTAGGCCTTGCCGGTGATCAGGGACAATCAGGTTTCCTGCCTCCATGCCTCCCCATCTCCTCCTTCCCTCGCTGCCTGCATGCTGCCACCAACCCCCAGTTCCCCATCCCAGCCCCTGGCCCAGACCTGATCAGGACCTGCCAGCCGGGGGGAGGGGCCAGGAGGTTGACCGGCAGGAGGAGCCAACCACCACCGAGTGGGGAGGGGCCAACCACCATCATGGCGGGCGGGCAGTGGGCCAATCAGAGCCTGCTGGCCAGGGGGATGGCCAGGTGGAGGGACCCAGGAGGTTGGCTGTCAGCCCCGAGGAGGGAGCTGCAAGAGGCAGCTGATCAATGATTCTCATCATTGATGTTTCTAACTCTCTCTCCCTCTCCCTTCCTCTCTGAAATAAAAAAAAGATAGACTATTAAAATCTCTATTTTGTTGAATTTTTATTTATCCCCTCCATTCTGTTAGTTTTTACTTTATGTATATTGTATTTCTTTTCCTCAGAGTGGAATTATGGTCTGTCTTCAAGTTAGCTGATTCTTCTCCTAGCTTAAGTCTAATGTTGAGCACATCCAGTGAAAATTTTATTTCAATTATGTACTTTTAAATTCCAGAATCTCTATTTAGTCCCTGTTTATATCTCTTTATTGATATTCTCTATTTGGCAAGACATGTGTGTAACCTTCTAGATGTCCCAGGAATATGTAAGGGCTTTTCAGAGTCCCCTGAAGACATCTCATTCCTCAGATCTTCATTTTAAGTTTTTCTTCAGATCCTGATTTTCTTCACTGGTAATACAACCTCAGCCAGCTGTTATTTAAACAATTGTTGCTGATTGTTTTGAATAAAAATTCTGGGGATAGGGCTTTTCCTGGGGAGTCAGCTCAAACTCAGGTCAAACAAATGACAAGGCCTTGTTTATAGGATTGTTCTAGAGCAGTGGTTCTCAACCTGTGGGTTGCAAACAATGAAAATACATCCTGCATATCAGATATTTACATTACGTTGCATAACAGTAGCAAAATTACAGTTATGAAGTAGCAACAAAAATAATTTCATGGTTGGGGATCACCACAACATGAAGAACTGTATTAAAGGGTCGCAGCATTAGGAAGGTTGAGAACCACTGTTCTAGAGAGTGGCAAGACAGATCATATACTGATAATGCTCTGGGTATAAAATGGGTCTTTTTGAGGAACTCTAATCCTGGTCTTCAATCTCTGGTGGCTATAAGGCTGCTAATTTTCAAGCATACTGTGTAGCTGGGGAAAAGTAATGGGAATAGGCCAAGTTAAAAAGCCTCACACCCTGTTGTTCTTACTGAAGTACAGCAGTTTTAATATTGTTGCCAACCTTTGGTTAATTTCCAGAGTTCAGCAAAGGTGATTTGGACAATATTTACAATTTGTTGCTTTTATGAAGGAGTGGATTTACAGAGCAGCCACATTATATGTTCAAGCATGGAACAAGTTACACTGTGAAAAGAAAACAAGGCACAATATGGTGCAATCAGAGTATAATGCTATTTAAGTCTTGGTGACTCTGCATTAAATATTTATATAGTATAGCAGTACCTGGGGAAACTACTCATTACTTTCTGTGCTCCGTCAGTGATGTAGGAAGCACTCTGTATGCTTTGAGAAGTTTAATAGCTTTATACCTACTTTGGGAGGAAAAATACTATTAGATGATTGATCCTTTCTCCTTAATCATGTGGAAACTTTAGGGGAGAACAAAAGGGAATAAAGAAAATGCATGAAAAAAAATGATACGTCCTAATAAGAAGATTTCTGATAATGTTTTCCTTATTGTATCAGAAATGCGAACCTTGAACTGCCAGTGTGGGTCAATTTGCTAATTTAATTTTGTGCAGTCTAAAAGTAAACAAAACATGTGAACGAAGATTGAGCTTCCATTACTGTACATATCCTTATGGCAGATCTGGATATTATCTAATACCACTCCCCCCACCTCCAATAACTAAAACGATAAAGCTCTACCACCATATTTGAAAAAGAAGTTTCTGTGATTAGTTTCCTTCCTAGTAAAATAATTTGAGATCCTCAAATAGCTATTGTATTTATTACATATAACAAGTTCAACTTTTTAAATATAATTACATGATTACAGTGTACCTATGTTTCAAGCTCCCTAAAGAATGTCTTCAAAACAGGTATTTTATGGCCTTGGACATGTTTATTTAAAAATTTGATAAATTATTGGAATTCTTGCCTCAGATAGCTTTAAGTATTAGCCAAATCAGCTAGGCTCAAACAAGATTTCACTTCTCTATTGAATTCATGTTCTCTTAGCTCAGTCAAGCACAAAACAGCTAATGCTGTCCCATTTGAAAAGCTTTTATGCTGAATTTGACACAAAAGCAATCACAAAGCAGACAAAAAGGGATTTCTCTTTCAAAAGCTAAAAGGGGAAAAAATAAATGAAAACTCTGAGCCTGGGTAAATCTCTCTTGACACTGGAAAAGAAAGTTTAAAATCATCAAGAAATAATTTTTCCAAGAAGTCAATGCCAAGTTTGGACCAATCTTAATAGCCTTGGGGAACAGGTTGTGAAGTCAACCAAGATACTGCCAAATGAAATAAGTCCCATGAAGACCATTGCAGGCAATTTTAGGTGCCAATAGCATATCATCTTACCTCTTATGAAAGTTAAATGTCACCATATCTCATAGTATTCTGTCATAGCTATTGGCAGGGATTTTGATTAGAATAGAAATCCTGTATGATTTTCTCTACTTTCTATCTTTCCAACTCAAAAGAACATCATTGTTTTCTCAGAGCCATGGATAAGATCGAATGAAGCTATGTGGTCAACAAAATCAAGTGCTTACTTTATGTTTTTGTTTCCAAAAATTAAGGGCTATATAGGAAAGAAAGAAATTAAACATATATTATGGGTACTCCTTAATTATCTGCTCATTCATTATTGACATAATAGGCCATCTACATGCAGTCTGTTCTTTTGCCTAATCAAAAGTCTCTGGTTTTCATCTCTTTCCACCCTACCCGTACTTTCAAGATGGACTTTTCCCAGATGCCATCTCAGATCAGATTTGTATTTTTTAAGAGGTTTGTTATTGTTCCATTTTTTCTCCATTTTTTCTAATCCAGAGAGGAGGTTTTTGAAATATCCAATGAGTAAGAAAATGTTTAAATATGAAACTTAATAAAGTATTATAAAGAATTAAAAATAACTATTAAAAGGTATGTAGCAACATATATAAATATGTCATCAATAATGCTGACTTAAAAATCAGAAATCAAAATTTTATCTACATTATGAAGACAATTAAATATGTAGATAAGAAATGAAAAAGATTAGAGATAAATATTAGCAATCACAAACACTAAAATATCAGAATTGTAGATGATTTTTCCCTTTTATTCAGGTATGGTGACTGGTTTAAAAATTGAAAGAGTGCAACAGTGCTGGTGGTTGTCTTTGAAACCATTTCATTGGTTTCATTGGTGACACTGAGGACAGTCATCAGTGATCAGTTCTGTAGACACAGTCTAATGATTGCCTTACAAGGCTCACTGTCTCTCTTGCTAATCTTAGGCACAAAGACTCAGAAAAAAATTTATGGAACAAAAAGGTCTTTGGTCAAATCAATCAATGTCTCCTTATGTCTATTTTCACATTTTCTTCCTAAAAGAAAATTGTAAGTGATAAGCCAGCTAATGTCATTCAGCAGTGAGAACAGAGTAGACCTCCATTTTATAGGCTCTCTGACTTGCATAAAAATTAAAAATAGTAGTTTCATTAAAAATGGAATCCAATTTGCAATAATCCTTTTTAGTTTTTCATAGTAAAACAATGTATAAACTTCTTCCCAGTATACTATTTCATTATTTTTATTTTCTACTTGTTGGCTTATCAGTAATATATGTCAATTCATAATTACAATTGTC
>NW_005871068.1:9072898-9078563 GCF_000147115.1 Myotis lucifugus
GGTAGAAGAGAAGATATGTGATGTCATTTATAAGAACAAGCAGTATATGTTCACATCTTAACTCAGCCACTTGTAAGTGTAGTTACTGAACTTCTCTAGGCTTCACTTTTCTTACCTATAAACTGGAAGCAATAAGAGTGCTTTACTTGGAATGTTTTTGAGAGAATAAAATAATCCAATATATGTAAAGTGAATCACAGTTTTTGACAAATAGCAAGTAATTACTATATGCTAGTTAGTATTAGCATTAGAATTACTCTTAGTTTTACCATATGCCATAATCACTAAATGACAGGAAAATTACAATGTTGGTCATTCTTATCTGTATTATAAACTTATATTAAACTTGCAGCAATATATATAATTAAATTCCTCACACACATAACACAACAAAAAACATCAGTTGCCATTTTTATGATGTAGTTTTCCACTGACTATTCAAAAGCAAAATTTTTATCTCAAAAGTTTGACAAAGACTGCAATTATAATACAAACTTGTCTTTGTTTTAGGTGTTTAAAACATCTTACTTGTTTTGACAAAAATTGTTTTTTTCTCCTTTCATATTTCCTTTTGCATTTTTTGTCTCTTATTTAAAGCTCCTTGCTTTTCTATGAGCTGTTAAATCCTAATCATTCTTGCTATCACTTTAGGATTCTCATAGGTTTTAAGATGATTATTTCTCACTTGCCAACTTCCAGAGTCTTCTTCTAATCAAATCTGTCACTATATGCCTCTCATCATTCCTTCCCCTCATCTATTCAAGGGTCTTTTTTCCCCTGTTAATTCCTCCTTACCAGTTAACCACCTTGTCCCATGATTTTCTAGATTCATAGAATCCTAATTTTTTTAGAGAAAAAAGGAATGATATAACATACTGAGTAGCTTATGGATAAGACCAGAACTATAACCATATACAGGAGACTCTTGAAGATGGTGGTGTAGGTAAACTCGGTACTCACTGCCTCCCACAACCACATCAAAATTATAACTAAAATACAGAATGACCATCATTTAGAAATGCCTGAAATCTGGCAGAAGAAGAAGAAGAAGAAGAAGAAGAAGAAGAAGAAGAAGAAGAAGAAGAAGAAGAAGAAGAAGAAGGAGGAGGAGGAGGAGGAGGAGGAGGAGGAGGAGGAGGAGGAGGAGGAGGAGGAGGAGGAGGAGGAGGAGGAGGAGGAGGAGAAGGAGAAGAAATAAAAAATATGAACAATAAAATAGCAATAAATACGTAGCTACCAACAATTTAATCTAAAAATAAAAATGAACAAACAAGGAATCTAATGAACAAAATAAATTGATGAATAAAATAGAACCAGATGCATGGAAACATGGAACAGACTGATGAATCTCAGAGGAAAGGGGGTGGGCTAGAAGAGATTTACCAAAGAATTTATATGCATACATGCATTACCTATGGACACAGACAATAGGGTGGTGAAGGCCTGGGGTGGGGTAGGAACCTGGTGGAGGGGGGCAATGAGGGAAAAAAGGAGGGCATCTGTAATACTCTCAACAATAATGATTTTAAAAAGAATAAACGTATAGACTCTATATTTCACGTAGTCAGGTCAGGAATTGGGAAAATCACCATTAGAAATTCCTAATTCATCCAAGTGAGAATATCTTATTGGTAACAAGTATCTTGTGAAAGAGTGAACTTTTATTTGTCTACATGTTGCTTCCAAATGAGGTCATGATAAGCCTCTAAAATCCTATCTGACTTTCTAACATTCTTGTCATATAAATTAAAACCTTGTCCTCATAGTAGTTTAGGTCCTTTGAAAAAATAGATATGGCAGAGACTGATTCAAAGCTTACTACCTCATTATTCCCATTAACTATTCCTGAAATTAAATTAGGAACAAGTTTTGGTCAACAGGATGTGTGTGGAAGTGATGTATATAACCTCCAGCCCTGGCCATAAAATGCCATGGATTGACCACATTTTCTCTTTTTCTCCTGCAGTGACCTTGGGCAGCTATGAGTTAAAAAAGATAGTTTAATAAAATTGGAAAAGCCTGATCTCCAAGTCACCATTTGAGGAAGAGCTCCCAAGAAAGGCTCTTCAACCTCTATTGGACTATGACACAACCAAGAAATTAACCTTAACTGTATGAAGTTATTGGGATTTCAGGGGTTCTTATTCAAATGAACTTAGTGAAGGTACATATACTATAGTGCTTAGCATAGTCTAAATTCTGCCTAATTTAGAAATGGAAGTCACTTCATTCAAGAAAATGACGACTTTTTTCTCAGATCACATAACTAATTTGAGAGTCAGATACTTGTTTAGCAGAAGGCCTTTTTCTACCAGAAAAAAACACACCAGAAAACAAACCTGTGGTACATCTACACCAGTGGTTGGCAAACTGTGGCTCGGCAAACCACGGCTTGCGAGCCACATGCAGCTCTTTGGCCCCTTGAGTGTGGCTCTTCCACAAAATACCGGCTCTTCCACAAAATACCGACTTCTGCATATGGGCCACGAAGTTTCAATTGCACTGTACATGTGTGCCCACACGTGGTATTTTGTGGAAGAGCCACACTCAAGGGGCCAAAGAGCCGCATGTGGCTCGTGAGCCGCAGTTTGCCGACCACGGATCTACACAAAGGAACTCCTACCATTTGCAACTGCATGGATGGAGCTGGAGAGCATTATTCTAAGCGAAATAAGTCAGTTAGAGAAGGATAAATATCACATGATCTCACTCATTTGTGGGTTATAATGAACAACATAAACTGATGAACAAAAACAGATCCAGTGACAGAGAAACATCGATCAGATGCTCAAACCTCAGAGGGAAGGTAGGGGAGGGAGTGGGTAAAGGGGAGAAATCAACCAAAGGACTTGTATGCATGCATATAAGCCTAACCAATGGACACAGACACTAGGGGGGTGAGGGCATGAATGGGAGTGGGGGGGCAATGAGGGGATAAGGACACATATGTAATACCTTAATCAATAAAGAAAAAATCTAAACAGGACTTTGATCAAATACTCAATCTGACCAAGTTCCTACCAATTTACTTCCCTGTTTAAAGTTTCCCAAAGGCTGCCCTTTGTTTGATATTTAAGGTCTTTCAAAACTGACCCATACATACAAGGTTTGAAAAAATTAAATGCATGTAAAGTGCCATGCATGGTGCTTGATAAAACATAGTCAAACAAATTTTATTTTCCTTTTTCTTTCTTTTATTCTGAAGAGTTGTAGATTATTAAGTGGACAAAAATGTGATGTAGTTTTGGGGAAAGGGGAGGAAGCAAAGAAGGCAGAAAAAGAAGAGAAGCTGGGCTGGAAGTCAGAGGATGGTAGGAGAAAGTGAGAATACACTTTATCTCTGCCTTATCCTTACACACACCCTTCCCTTTTCCATTTGGGGCCCTTAAACAAAATAGGAAAAGTAGAGCTGTTACCTTTTCTAGGAAGGCATTAAGGGATTGACTTATGTTCCTACATAAGTATGTATATCAACTTTGAAGTAGTTTAAAAAGATGTTACAATGTGAAAACCAGCCCATTATATCCAGATTATTAAACTAAATTAATTTTAAGATAGATATTAGTCTAATCTCTAATCTCTACTTTGTCTACTGTTCATTTTAGCATAAATGTAATTTTATTTTAATAAGTTTACCTTAAAAGTCATTAAATTTTAATCCTCTGTATAATTGTCTCCAGAGTGCACTGTATTTAATTTTAAGAACATATCTCTGATTCTAACCTTGGTTTCTTTGATTTTCTTTTGGATTGCATCCGTTGTGTAGGGACCCTCCTTCCAGGACTCAAGCTTGCCTCTGACCTGCCCCAAGACCTGCTCAGCTTCTTCCTTAGCTTCCAGCCATTGTGTTGAATCCTTTAACATTTCATTCAACTGTTGCCTCCGGTTCTGAAGGTGCTCCTGTACTTCATCCCACTGATTCTGAATTCTTTCAACTGGAATAAAAGGAAAAATAAATATATAGGATTAAATGCTAGTCTTAAGAAGATATTTTCAATTTAACATCCAAATATCTCACATTCTGTATTACTCATTTAAAAAAAAGTATTCACTTTGTTATAGCTAGGATGATCGACAACTGAATTCCTTACTGGTTTTCAATGGCAAAATTAGTTTCTGTTAAATTATCTCCCTGAAAAAAAAAAATAAAAATAAAATTATCTCCCTGAAGGTGACCTACCTAGAACATCAATACTATATGTAAAAATTTTAATCTGTTTATTCTCAATCCCTAGAACCAAATATGAATAAAATTTTAGAAAGGTTCTTTGGCAGAACCCCAAACACCTTGTCCTTACCACTTCAGATTCTAACAGTCTGACTTCCAATATCATCATTGGCAGTTCATTCCTTGAAGGCTTTGTATTACCACAAAGAGTTTGTTTCGCCACCTAAGTGGTAGGCTAGATACACCAGGGAACTGACACTTCCATTCATGCCCTCACCCCGCTAGTGTCTGTGTCCATTGGTTAGGCTTATATGCATGCATACAAGTTCTTTGGGTTGATTTCTCCCCTCTTGCCAATCCACCTCCTAGAAACAGTCTGTAAGCAATGACTGATGGTAGTAGGCATTGGAATTTGAATATTTTAGCCCCCTTGATGCTAGGGCACATAACTGTGAGGCATGTGTTTTTCAAGGGTTCCAGAATTCTCCCAGTGAGATAAAGCTCCACTGGCCCACAGTGGTAACCTGCTTGATAATGCACCATCCTTTATTGGCTGTCTTGCCATACCTGTCTCACTTCCTCACTCCCCTACTGATATTTTCCTCAACTCCCAAATAAATCACTTGCTCTTAAAACCTTTTTCTAGGGCTTTCTTCTGGGGCTACCCAAGAGCAGATGGGCATTCTGGAAATTTCTTATAACAATATCTAAAAATTCATGCTGATGATATTTTGTAAGTATTTTTTGGTATCATTGAGAATCAAAGATAATAAATGGTTTGCCTATAAATTATGCTCTGAAATACTACAATTTAGAATGCTAAAATAAATATGACCACAATATTTTTCTTTCCTTTAAGGATAATTCTATCTTTTCTTTATTATGGTTTCATAAAATAGAAATAATGTCATAGAAAACAAGTAATAAACCACCAATATTACCACAGCAAAGTTCTATTATATTTTGCCTACATGTCTGCAATAGATTCCATGTAGTCCTCCACCCCAAGCCTCTGTTTTTCAATGTAACATCTACACTTTAGACAGAGTGATAAGTAATATAGACCTGATCACCTCACTCTCTCATTTAAATGCTTAAATGTCTTTCCACCACCCTCTGGAATATTTAGTTTGATGTACATGTTTTTCTCTGTGATCTGGCCCAAACAGTCTGAGAAGTTTATTTACAAAAAAAATAAGTTACAACATAATCAGGGTGTAGGAAAATCACCAAAGATATACAAGAACTAGGCCTTGCAGTAGTGGTGCTGTTACTATATCTAGGCACAAGAAATCAGGGGAAGGAGAAGTGGCCAGAAGCCAAGAATTATGAAGAGAAACCACCTTCAGAAGAGCAGTAACCTTTTGTCAAGGGACATAGTCAGCCTGAGGCAACTTCACGGGAGCAACTAGGAGAATAAATATCCTGACCTCACTCAACCTGCTCTCTTCAATTTCCAAATAGGGCTCCCCAGTGCTAAACCAGCTGGAAGCCAGA
>NW_005871068.1:9078984-9096817 GCF_000147115.1 Myotis lucifugus
AAAAACCATCACAGTATTATAACATTGTGCTTCTTATTTCATCATGTTGGCTCAGTTTTTCTTAATTAACTCTATTGTTGCCTCAAAGTTTTGAGAAGTTATGAGTTAGATAAGTACTTGAGATATTTTGTAAATAACTATCAGGACTAGATAAATGCTACAAGACTAGTAAATTATGACATGAAATCAAGAATCTGGTATCTAGAAAACTAAGTGGCACTCATTATTTTTATTGGGTTTATTTCTGTCAAGGTGTTTGTTATGTTGCAAAACCAGCCAACATATTATATTCCAACTTCAGTTAACATGCCAACCTCTGTTTAAATGTCAGTCTTTCTTTATAATCTTTGAGCACTATTCTTTTGTGTTTGTTTCATTGTTGTTGTTGCCCCACTGGGAAGTACCGCATATGTTATAGTTGAGATGTATAGTTATTGATTATTCTTCTATTTAATCTTTAGTTTACAAAATTAATAGTGTAAATGCTATTATAAGAAACTGTTTAAAATATAAATAAAAACGTCCTTAAGTGTTCTGAAATATTTTTCCATCATAGAACAACATAGAACTGATATTCTAATTACAATCCATTTTTTCAATTTATAACAGGCTACTTTATTATGTACTATTGACCCAATGCATGGATTCATGCACATTGAAAGGAAAATAATTAGAATAAATATTTTAATATTGCTATTTGCCCTTTCTCTGTAATGGAAGTGTCAGAGCCACTGCTGGTCGCCATCTGCAGGGTGATTGGATGGGCGATCAGGCCCCTCCCCCTCCCTTGCACCCGCCTTGGCCTGGCACCGCCCACTCACCTTCTCCACCATTCTGCTGCAGTCCCGCTCTCATTGGGGCCCATCAGGCCAGCAGCGCCTCCACTGCCACCCACTGCCAGCACCATGTCACCTACACCCGCCATTTTCCGCACCACCCCCTGGTGGTCAGCACACATCATAGCGAGCGGTTGAACTCCCAGTCTCCCAGTCAAAATTCCAGTGACCACCCACACGAGGGGACAATTTGCATATTAGGCTTTTATTATGTAGGATAGTTGGCACTTTTTTCCTTAGCCTATTGACATATACTATGTGTAATTGAAGATAATAAAATTGACTTTCCTTAAAAAGTCTTTGATTCTAATTTGCCTTTGCCTAAATCAGCCTTAATTAGTGACAACGTTTTTAGAATGCCCAGTATTTCTTACATAAACCTGGTAAGCCATTCATATTCATACCAGTGGATACTTTATAATCCTATATTTCATTTCAGTAGTATAGATATAATGTGTAACTTTTAATGAACTTCACTTGATATGAATAAGTAGTTTTTCCTGTTATGTGGGTAGATATTTCTTAATTGTGGGAAAAGGAGGGAACTTTTATAGCTTAGACCAGTGGTCAGCAAATTGCGGCTCGCGAGCCACATGCGGCTCTTTGGCCCACAAAATACCACGTGTGGGCACGCACGTACAGTGTGATTGAAACTTCGTGGCCCATGCGCAGAAGTCAGTATTTTGTGGAAGAGCCACACTCAAGGGGCCAAAGAGCCACATGTGGCTCGTGAGCCTCAGTTTGCCGACCACTGGCTTAGACCATTATTTCAGACAAACACACAATTTCAATGTCTGTTCAATCTTTGCAATGAAAGTTTTCATCCCAAAGTGGCCATGTGTGTGTAAGGTAGCAAGATAAACTAGTTCATTGCCATGTGTATCTCGCTAAGGGTTTGCTTTCTCATCTTTGACATTCAACTGTACATGATAATCAGATAATATTTAACTAGATAAATTTATAGCCTACAGACTTACTCAACAATCCATCTACTCCTCTATGTACTGCTACTCATCAATCCATCCATCTAGTCTGCTGGTCACCATTTTATTTACCATGTACTACATAACAGGCATTATGCTAAGCACTGGGTAAACAAAGGAGTCTAAGATTACCTGCCTTCTGGTTGGTGCCTGTTAGATAGAGGCATTATTCATTATCTATTCAAAGAATCTAGGATGAGCTGTTCCAGGGAAAAGAATGAGTTTTGAGGATCATCCACATTGGACAATTATGCAGTCAGATGGACTGAAGGTGCTGTGGCATAGCTGTACAGGGTGGACAAAAGTAGGTTTACAGTTGTTCACATGGAAAACAATATAGTAATGAGTAATAACACAAGAATAAACTGTGTTTCATATATCACAACTATAAACCTACTTTTGCCCCACCCTGTATATTTTGAGAGAGAAATCTGGGATTACAAATCACTACAGAAGAGTAAAAATGGAAGCCATCTATGTGAATGCATTCTCCATGATATGGTGTATAGATTAAGCAGAACAGAGGGTTAAGAATGGAACACTAGAAAACACAAAGACAGGACATAGCAAAAGTAGCCAATAAGATGAAAAATGACTAGAGAGGCAAGAGAATACTTGGAAAGTGAAATTTTATAGAAACTTGGACAAGAATGAGATTCAAAAAACACTTTTAAATGCCATAGATGTCACAAGAATTGCTAGAATAATATTAAAGAACAGTTATTTGAAAACCTGCTCTGCTTAAAGCACTGTTTTAAGTTTTTGACAATTAATAACTCATTTAATCATCATGATGATATTATGAGGTAGGTATCATTGTTTATGTTGTTGTTGCTGTTCTCATTAAACAGATGAAGAAATAGAGACAATGTTAAAGAACTGGTTTAAGGTAATACAGATACTGAGTGGTAGATCCAACACTTGGGCCCAAGCAGTCAGACTCCCCAAAGCCTGTGCCAAAAGTATTCATTGGCTTTGACCACACGGAATTCCTTGAAGACCATACAGGAAATTATTTTAGTGAAGCAGTAGAAATCTTATTGTAGGGAATTGACAAATGAATCAGTCAATGATGGATGAGAGTTGGAAGATAATTACCCCTTGTCGGTGACAACTATGAGGTGTGCTTTTCTCTATTTGCCAGGGTTGAGCAGTAGTTGCTCACAGCAATAACCTACTCAATAATTGGCTTAATTACTGGCTCCTTTCCTTATTTCACTGTCCCACTTCCCTACTGGTACTTCCTAGGATCACCTTACAAATAAACCACGTTCACTCAAATCATTGTTTGAAGGTATGCTTCTGGGGGAACCTAGTTGAAGTTAGAGTTTTATTCATTAAAACAATTCTTAGTGTGCAACCCAGTGCTTGACACTTGGTATACTTTCAATAACTGTCAAATGAATTGTATATGTAGACTATTTCAATTATTCATGCTTCCTCTTTATAATGATGTAAAAATGCCACTTCCAAAGTTAACTTTTGCACAGTACCAGAGTCTTTCTTTCTGAAAAGCAATCAGTTTCTTTATTGCATTTTAAGTTTACATAATTTGAACACTGGCTTGAGTCTTTTACATTTCCCTTTTTGTTTTCTTTTTACTGTTCATGATCTCCATTATAAGTAAACAAATATTCTCTGGGCATATTTGTTTCTAATAATGCCTTTAAATGAACCATTTTTTGTGTGTGTATAAAACAACTTCACTGTTATGTTTACTAGTAGAATATTCTCCTTTGATTAAAAAAATCTATAAATTAAAAAGTATGGAGAGGGAATCCTGTGAGTTAAAATTAATTTAATGATAACTCTCTCTAACATTCTTAAAATCAATGTAGATCAGAGATAATCTGTGGGAATGTCTTATTATTTTAGCCTGTCTTTTAAATTAAATTTTGGACTGACTAGTATTGAAAAATACATGTGTATACTGGATAAGGATTTTTTTTTGTTAATCTTCATCTGAGGATATTTTTTCCATTGATTTTTTAGACTGGATGGGGAGATACAAAGAGAGAAACATCGATGTGAGAGAGACACATCGATTGGTTGCCTCTTGCTCTCCCCCACCAGGGCTAGGGACCAAGCCTGCAACTTAGGTACACGACCTTTACCAGAATTGAATCTGCAACCCTTCAGTCCGTAGGATGATATCCTAACCAGTGAGCAAAACGGGCCAGGGCAGGATAAGAATATTTTTATGGGCATTTTCAAATTTTGAAACATACTGCATTCTAGAGTATAATAACAACAATAAAATATCATATTGTTAATAACTTAAGTACAATTAGATGAATACTAGAAACACAGTCAGCAGATGTATCTCCCCTTGTGAAATAATTAACCATATGTGGGAATCCATTTTGCATAGAAGATATTATGGAGATATTATTTCCATTACAAAAGGACTCACCATAAGATTTCCCTATACACTCAATTTATCAAGTGTATTTAAAATATTATTTGACTTGTACTCCACTCCCAGGTATTGCATAGCTGTATTGAACTTCCAGAGAAATCCATACTTATATTCACCAAAGATATGTACTAAATTGGAAGAGTCCCCAACTGGAAATCACCCAAATTCCCATCTGCTGTAAAATGGATAAATACTTTGTGATATATTTATCAATAGAGTACCACATAACAACAGTTATGAAATATCTACAACTATGTGCAATCATATATATTAATCTTACAAACAATGTTGAGGGAAAGAAGCCAGCCCCAAACAAGAACATACTATTTTATTCCATGTACATAATGTACAAAAACTGGAAAAAGTAAGTATATTGTGAAAATTGCAATAGTGGTTACTCTTGTGGGACTGGTAGTCACTAAAGGAGACATAATGAGGGCTTCTGAGGTTCTGGTCATTTCTTGATTTGAGTGATGATTACACAGATGTATTCAGTTTGTGCAAATTCACCAAGCTAGACATTTATGATGTGTGCACTTTTCCTGATGTATATTGTACTTCAATAAGAATTTAAGTGAAATATTATTTGACTTGCAAAATGTATTCTCATACAATTTTGGAAAATTCGTCTTTTTTAATAGGGTTGCAACCTGTAAATATGCATCACTTGGGCAGATATAAATGATAATGAGAGATGCATGGCTTTGCTAAGGACACGATACAATTTAGACCTTAGAATTGTGTGATAAAGATCATTGTAGAAATACTCATTGGACAGTGAACCAGACTAGACTCACAGAAACAAATGAGCACATAGAGAGTAATGAAGCAGCTTTTCAGTTATTTAATAAAAGAAACAGCAGTGGAATTGGGTGATAAAGCTGTCCTAAGAGTAGACTTTGTAGAAACATATACAATATTTTTAGAAGTTCTAGATATATTCCATTTTGTCAAGGAATGAAAGTAAACATAGCATCTGAAGATCATCAAAAAGAAGCTGTTATCTAGGAACTGGACCACTGTGGCAGTTGGACATGAAACAGACATGGTAATTGTCCATAATTGGACAACAAGTCAAACTACAGAATTTTACCACAGTCACAACACTTCACCCAGGATATTATTGATAGACCAAAGATATAGTATGGCAATGTATTTGGTCACTAGAGCCCATATTGTTAGATTTGCATTTATACCAGATTCATCTGACATACAAAAGTGAAATAATAATAAAATATATGCATATAAACTCAGACAATCTGTGCATGTTGGCAGTTGAAAAGCTATCCAAATGTGTGCATTTTTTCTCTCAGAGGTCTATCATGGAAAGCTTCTCAACTGATTTGTGCCATAAGTAAACACTGGATAATGAAAGGAAATAAATAACCATTGCTAAGACTCAGGATGACAGACTGGAACTCAGCATGTGTCCTGATTTACGGATCTCCAAAAGTGCCAAATTGGAAACACAGCAATCACGTCAAGAACTACAATATTGTAGAGAAAGAAACAGTTCAGTTGATTGAGTACTTACCAATCTATCACTTCAAGTTTTTAAGCTAGCTATGTTGGATTATCAATACACATTCTTGACTGATATAAATTCCCACAATATCTCTCCTAGGGAAAAATGTTATGTACAAAAATGAAATGATTGCCTTTTGAATATACATTGCAACAGAACAAAGAACAGCTCTGTTGCAATTTCTGCACTGAACTTACAGGCTGAGAATTAGAAGTTACGGTGAGCAAGTTTTAGAGAAAAAGCTTGACAATTTAATCTGCAAATGTTGATTTGCCACAACTTTAATTTCCTCAGCTGAGGTCATATGAATGGGTGAAGTGTAGCATATATTTAACTATGGTCAACTGTAAGGAAAATGATCCCAAATGAAATTAAGACAAGGAGCTCTGAACTATTTGTTGGGGCCAGAAAAGAAGTGAGAATCACAATGCACTGTTGCTTGAGGCTAAAATAGTCAACAAAATGTTAGGCATGAAAAACTGAAATAGGCGGAAACCAAGATGGCGGCATAGGTTAACGCGGGAGTTTGCTGCCTCGAACAACCACTTCAAAAATACAACTAAAAGACGGAACGGACATCACCCAGAACCACAGGAAGGCTGGCTGAATGGAAGTTCTACAACTAGGAGGAACCGAGAATCAGAGGAGGCGCAGTGCTGAAGTAAAATACTAAGGTGCGGAGTGCGCGCGGCGCGGGCTGGTGGCTGAGGGCGCGGTTGACTGTTTCAATCCGGAGGGAGCCTCAGACTCAGAGCTCCAGATCCGGGCGAGTCTCTAGGGACCCAGACTCAAACGGGAGAAGCAGGACTGTCTGGCTACGGTCCCTCCGAGGTTTGCAGCGGTTGCTGGGACAGAGAGGCAGAGCCCCTGGGGACGGACTGAGAGCCACCATAACTGCTCCCTCCTCCGCCCTGTTGATCTCGTGGGACCCGCCCCGCCCAAGCCCTGCACAGAGCCATTTGCCGGATAGCCTCAGGCAAAGGCTAGATTAGCACAGCCAGTCGGCCTGGAGGTCAAATCCCTCTAGTATTAACTATAACAATCAAGGCTTAACTACAACAAGACTGCGCACAAAGACCACTAGGGGGTGTACTAAGAAAGTGTAAAAAATGCGGAGACAAAGAAACAGGACAAAACTATCAAGGGAGGATATTGAGTTCAGAACCACACTTTTGAGGTCTCTCAAGAGGCTTCTAGAGTCTGTCGATAAACTTGATGAGTTGTACAGGAAATCTAATGAGACCCTCGATGGTGTGATAAAGGACCATCTAGAAAGTAAGCATACACTGACTGAAATAAAGAATATTATACAGACTCCCAACAGCAAACCAGAGGAGCGCAAGAATCAAGTCAAAGATTTGAAATACGAAGAACCAAAAAACACCCAACCGGAAAAGCAAAATGAAAAAAGAACCCAAAAATACGAAGATAGTGTAAGGAGCCTCTGGGACAGCTTCAAATGTACCAACATCAGAATTATAGGGGTACCAGAAGATGAGAGAGAGCAAGATATTGAAAACCTATTTGAAGAAATAATGACAGAAAACTTCCCCCACCTGGTGAAAGAAATAGACTTCCAAGTCCAGGAAGCGCAGAGAACCCCAAACAAAAGGAATCCAAAGAGGACCACACCAAGACACATCATAATTAAAATGCCAAGAGCAAAAGACAAAGAGAGAATCTTAAAAGCAGCAAGAGAAAGAAACTCAGTTACCTACAAGGGAATACCCATACGACTGTCAGCTGATTTCTCAACAGAAACTTTGCAGGCCAGAAGGGAATGGCAAGAAATATTCAAAGTGATGAATGCCAAGAACCTACAACCAAGATTACTTTATCCAGCAAAGCTATCATTCAGAATTGAAGGTCAGATAAAGAGCTTCACAGATAAGGAAAAGCTAAAGGAGTTCATCACCACCAAACCAGTATTATATGAAATGCTGAAAGGTATCCTTTAAGAAGAGGAAGAAGATGAAAAAGGTAAAGATACAAATTATGAACAACAAATATACTTCTATCAACAAATGAATCTAAGAATCAAGTGAATAAATAACCTGATGTACAGAATGAACTGGTGATTATAATAGAATCAGGGACATAGAAAGGGAATGGACTGACTATTCTTGGGGGGGAAAGGGGTGTGGGAGATGCGGGAAGAGACTGGACAAAAATCGTGCACCTAGGGATGAACACAGTGGGTGGGGAGTGAGGGTGGAGGGTGGGGTGGGAGCTGGAAGGAGGGGAGTTATGAGGGGAAAAAAGAGGAACAAATGTAATAATCTGAACAATAAAGATTTAATTAAAAAAAAAGAAAAACTGAAATAATGATAGTTGCACAAACCAAAGAATTGCCATGAAGATAAAGTTAAAAAATTAATAAAAGCATCAAGGACCACATTAAAGCAAGGTGTTATTGCTTCTCCATATATAGAGAAGCTTCAACAATGAATTATAGTCATCAGCAAGCATTCCTGATCTGCTAGGAATACACTGTGGATCTCAGTGATTCCCCCAAGTACACAAGAGTTCCACAGGTAGAATACATCTGGCTGGAAGAGTTAAAGTGCAGGTAAACCCTTTGAGGTCATATGAATGGGTGAAGAGTAGTAGATATTTAACTATGGTCAACTGTATGGAAAATGATCCCAATTGAAGTTAAGACAATGAGGTCTGAACTATTTGTTAGGACCAGAAAAAAATGTGAGAATCACAATGCACTGGTCCTTGAGGCTAAAATAGTCAACAGAACATCAGGTATGATCAAGAAGGGAACTGAAGGCAAAGAAACCACCATTATCCTACTTTTGTACAAAGTCAGGATACAACTATACCTTAAGCAATGTGAGCCTATTTCAAAATTTGCAATTTACAGACTTACAAGGAGCCAAGGAAAGTGATAGTAATATACTAAAATTATAGGGAATATTAAGATTTATTCCTTCTACTTCCACAAGGCATTTAAACATGGTTCTATAGAAGGTTATCTATAATTAAGATCTGAAAAGAGGAGTCTTAAGTTAAACCCATTAAGAAGAGGAAGAAGCAAATACGCTAACCATGAAGCCAAAGGTAGCCAGTGGGAATGGACATTTACTCTATTGAGGAAAAGGAGAGGAATGTGGTTGTTGTGCAAACACAGAATAAAATGTCTAAAACATTTTGGACCAAAAACTGAAAAGAGAGGGGAGTTACAGGCACATAATTAAATCCTAGCCACTATGACTACTTTTGATATCTGCTTCTTCTCTAAATCCTGAAAAGCTAGAATTCAGGAAAAGCCAAGAATTTAGTTTACATCCATGGAAAGCAGACCCAGAATAAATGATTAAGTTAAAATATTTTATAATAGTAATATAGCAGTTAAAGTTAGTTTGAAGATGACAAAGATCAGTAATTTAATGCTATTTTCACAATCAGTTCACTCTCTGTAAAAGGGGGATAATAATAGCAGGAAGATTAAAGAAATAATGGATACAGGGCCCTAAGCAGAGCATCTGGTTGCTAGCTATCTCTCAATTATAAGGGTAAAAGTGGGCAGTCATGTACTTTTATAACACCACTGGACTTCTCAAATCCTGAGCTATAAAGCAAAGGGGGTGGGTAGATTGGATAATTCCTAGGGTTCTTTCCAGCTCTAAAAATCTGTGAAATGCATGTTCCTCGATGTTTCTATCAGAGATAGAGGTTCAAGGTTATTGGGAAGAACTGTTACCCTAGTGCCTGGATGAATAAATAGCAGATCAGCAGCCATATATGGTTCTCCTGTATGCACCATTGGTATGATTCAGCTTGGCAATCTTATATTCAGTTATGCTAAAATTCAATTAAAATAAACTCAAGCCAAACTAAAAAATTCCTTTTTATATTTTTTGTATTAAAGCTTAGTTGACATGACATTACTTTATTTTCAGGTGTAAAATATAATGATTTGGTGTTTGTATACTATATTATAAAATGATCACCACAAGAAATCTAGTTAATACCCCAAAGTTCTTCCTTTCTGTTGTGATAATATTTTTCTGTATATTGATTGAGGTGTGCATCACACAGGTGTACCCATTCATTAATACTCATTAAATGGTACTAAAGAGGAACAGAACATGCTATCCCAAAATATGACATTTTGGAATATTGATTATTTAGAATTAAAGTTACTGAAAAAAAGCCAGTGCAAGGACACTCTGACCTCCTTTGTCCCCCTGAAAGCAGAAAATGAATCTCCCATGTGAAAGGTACCCTCCCTGTACCAGGAGAGTGGAACAAAGGCATACTTATCACCAGAGATAGGGAATTCTGGGACCAAAAGGCTGTGTAACAAACCTTGTTACTTCCTCACTAATTTACTACCCCAAGCCCTAACTTCTCTGTCTTGTCAATTCTTCACAAATGCATTGTTTCTTTGTCTAAAAGGTGTGAAAGCTGCCTGCTCTAGCCACTAGGAACTCCTGTATATATGAAATTAAATTTGTTTTTCTCTTGTTAATCTATTTTATATCAATTGGATTTTTAAACTAGCCAAAGAACCTACCAAGGAAGAAGGGAAAAATTTCCTCCACTACTGTTTACATAAAATTTGTGCACTTGACACTGTGTAAATTTTCCTGAAAGCAAACAAACAAAAATAACTATAAATAAATGTTGAGCTCTAGTTAATGATATGCATGCTGAAATGTTTAGGTGTAAAGAGTACTGATGTTTCCAAACTTACTTTGAAATGCATCAGAAAATAATAAGAGATTGATAGGCAGATAAATGGATGAAGTGATAGCAGAATTTAGATGGGCATTCATTGTATAATTCAGCTTTTCTGTGTATTTGAATTTCTCATAATAAAATGTTATATAAAATGCTCTCTCACAGCAAACACAAAGCAGGGTGTTATTTAAGCAGTTTTCTAAGTCATTAAGATTACTTTCCAATTAAGAAAACAATACCATCTGTGGAATAAGGAAGTTTAAAACATAGTAAACAGCATTTATAGGAGTGGAAATGATACAATGTTTTGCTCAAAGTCACACCCAGTGTGTATGTAGAGGAGTTGAAAATGGAATCCAGACAGATCTCTTAATTTTCTAATCAACATACTGTCAAAAACCATATTACCTCCTTTAATGTATGCTGACTATTCTAATAGACAAAATGAGCTAGTTCTCTGAAGAAAGCTCACTCTCCTGTTTTGGTTATAAAACATAGGAAATGTGCATTGGTTTCCATAGTGAAAGATGAATTAAATTAAAAGGAGGACTGCATTTTTGCCACTGGTTGAAGAGTCAGAGATTGGGAGAAAATACTAACATCCAGTCATAATGAAATGTGTAAGCTATTTTTATTAATTACATAACCAGGTGGATTTTGAAGTATGTATATATTTAAATATATTTTTATTGATTTCAGGGAGGAAGGGAGAGGGAGAGAGAGATAGGAATATCAATGATGAGAATCACTGATAGGCTGCCTCCTGCATGCCCCCTATTGGGGATTGAGTCTACAACCCTGGCATGTGCCCTGATCGGAATCAAACAGTGATCTCCTGGTTCATAGGTTGATGCTCAACCACTGAACCAGTCCAGCTGGGCGATTTTGAAGTATATTATTTGATCATTAAAAAATAAACTAAAATGAATTAATTTTAAAAATGGCTTCCTTTGGCAGGGGCGAGCTATTGGTTGAGATGAAAGCTTGAAGTTGGGGGAAACGCTTGATCTATAGTTGTACAAAAATATTTCAGTTTATGTTCCTAGTCACTCACAAGATACAGAAAAGAAACTATCTAGATATAATATAGATAACAACATATTGCTGGACAATCATGTGTCTGGCATGCCTCAGTCATCAACTAATTAAATGCCAAATGTAGAAAATAAAGTACAACTCGAAAGGGTTCAGAAAGAGTTAATTAAACTGGAACTAAAGGTGGTGTCAGGTGGGTACTAGACTTATAAAGATGATTATTTTGTAAGTTTTATGTCTAAATCACTGTGTTGTACATCTGAAACTACTATAATACTGTATATCAACTCTAATTGGAACGATTTTTTTTAAATAGGAAAGAAAGTAAATTGGAGCTAAAGGGTACCATTATAATTCTAGCACCACGGATTCACTACTGTGTCACCAGCATGTGATTCAGACAATAAAACTCAATCTTCACTGTAAATTTGCACATCAAAACTGATGCATTTGTTGGAATATAAATATGTGTAAAAATATGTAGAAAAAGGCATTATTTTTCTCCCTGAACACAAATTAAATTTTAGCCCTGTGCCTTATCACTCAAAATTTTGACAAGTGCCAAAAATTCAAGTTGTACTTGAAAATCAAAATGGGCTTACTCCTATCTTCACAAATACACTCCACAGTCTAGTCATCTACGTTAAATGATAAAAATAAATACATATAAAACAATTCTTTGGACAGAAACTATGGGCTAAAAGGCAAAATGGCGGGTATTATCTATTGATAAACTTTTCTGTATTTCCAGCCTCCCTTACCTTCTTCTCTTCAGGTTTAGGTGTCTCTCTTACCCATGCCTAATTCCCTCTCTACACTCAGTATTCCAATTGCTTCCACTTCCTAAGAGAACTGATTCTCTTTTACACCCATCCTGTATCTTCAATCTCAGTACAGAATCTCATCTAAAAAGAAAACAAGAAACAAAAATTCTTTTCTTCTGGGTCTGCACCATATCTGGCCAATCCAATGCCTTTCTCCTTCATGGAAGTGTTTTATACCAGCGCTACTTAAACAATGGTTTATGACTCAGCAGCATCAGCATCAGCATCAGCATCATTTGGGAACTTGTTAGAAATTCAGTATCTCAGGCCCCACCCCCGACCTACTGAATAGAATCTGCATTTTTAAACAAGAGGCTGCTGCAGGTGATTTGTATCCACACTAAAGTTTCAGAAGCACTGGTCTACATTCACTATACCACACATATCCTTCTCAATTACTGCATTTTGACTTTTACCACTGAAATTACTTTTGATAATGATGACTTTTAAGTTACTAAAGCATTGGAGATTCTAAAGTCTATTTTTCCAGACCCCCCTTCCGTATTTTCCATCACTGATGAACCTTCCTTGAAGCCTTCTCCTTTTGATTAACATGGAAACATCTATTTTATATTCTATTTTGTCTCTTTGGCTACTCCTCAGCCTCCTCCGCTCATCTTTTAAATATTACTATTACCTTGGGGTCTCCTTTTGACCTTTTCTTTTCACTTTATATATTTTCTCTGGCAAGTTTATTTATATTGCTTCCTTTACTACCTTTACAATGATCGTAGTCATATCTGCATTTTAAGCTAAAAACTCTCTCCTTAGCTCCATATCCATATTGCCAAACCCCCACTAAATATCTTTTAAATACTCAACATATCCAAAATTGATCACATCATCTTCACCCTTCTCCCTTAATCACTGACACACATCTGGTCCTCTACCTAGTGATTCTAGGAGAAACCTGCAAATCATACTTGGTTCCTCTATCTTCCTTATCCTTTAACCAAGATGCCAAGTCATTTATTCAACCTCATTAACTGCTCTTCCAACCTCTTTATCATCCAGTTGTCTCTTCCCTAGACTGTTTTAATTAAAAGCTTTCTTATGCTCTTATTTAGTGAATTATAACCTTGCCTGCACATTTGAGTCAACTAGAGAGTTTTTTTTAAAAAAATACCCAATGTCTGGGCCCTATTCTCAAAGATTTTGATTTAGTTGGTTTAGGGTGGAATCCAGGCACTGGCATTTTTTTGTGTGAAAGCTGCCCCTAGTGATTCTAATATGCAGCCAGGACTGAGAACCACTGTTCTAATACTAGCTTTTGCACTCCACACCCATCTTCAGGACTCTGGTTAGAGAAGGCTTTTAAAGATGAAAATCTGAGTTTGTCATCACTTACTAAATTTCTTTAATGTCAACCTCCCATTGCTTTCATAATAAAATAAAAATTCATGTCCTTACAAGATCTTTTGTATTATATCCATTGTCTACTTTTCCCCTTTCTTTATTTCCATTGCCTGTTGTGAACTCTACACTCCAGCTCTTTAAAATCACACGAGTCCTCTCTTTGCACGATGTTTACCATGTCTCACATGTATCTCTAATTTTCCTCGGCCCAGAATATTCTCTAGTCTTTTTCACTCTGCAGCACTCTGCTCCAAAGTCACTATGTAATACCTTAATCAATAAAGAAAAAAAAAGTCACTGCCATAGTCATTTTTTTCCTGAACATTTTCTTCCACTCTACCCATGCATTATTTCAGAGGCTTGGGTAGGGTACCCTGCCTTATGGTTTCTAGAGCACTCTGTTCTTGCCTTACCTCTGAACACACTGATTATACTATTTGGCAGCTGTCTATTTACTGTCTGTATATAGAACTCTGAATGGTAATTACCTGAGGAAAGAGAATGTGTTTTTATACTAAGGACCAACACAAGTTTGGCATATAGGAGGGTGTAAAGAAATGTGTGGAAAAGGAAAACACAATTTTTAAGTCACAATTTGTGCGCTACTGCAAAAACAAACATAATCACAAACATACAATATATAAACAAAACTAATATATGCAACTAGCCAATGTTATAAAAATAAAGTACATGTTCAAATTTTTTAGACTGAAAATGGGGCTTCCGTCTTAAGAGGAAGAGACCAAATGAATTAATGGAGTACAACTTAAATGGATTCTTTTAAAAATATTTAAAAATATATTTTTATTGATTTCAGAGAAGAAGGAGAGAGAGAGAGAAAAACATCAATGATGAGAGAGAATCATTGATCAGCTGCCTCCTGCATGCCCCCACCGCGGATTGAGCCTGAAGCCTGGGCATGTTCCCTGATCGGGAATCTAACGATGACCTCCTGGTTCATAGGTCAACACTCAACCACTGAGCCACACCTGCTGGGCCAATTGATTCTTTTAAATGCTTCTCCAGAAGAGCAAAATGAGAGATTAAAAATAAATACAGATCAATCAATTATAGTTCATTTGACACATGTACTGTTATTAAGACAAACACTTGCTCAGTGATGTAAAATATATTTTAGATTAAAATATTGGCTGAAAAGCCAGAAAGAAAAGTGTCTGAAAGACTTGAACTGCTGGTTTCTAGCCCAATTTTGAGTTAATCATTGCTTATTTAAACTTCAGCAACTCATAAATGTTACAGTAAATGATGTGACATATGGGGAAGATAAAAGTAACTCGTTCCCTATTCTAATGACCCCAATTCAAGTGAAAACTAATGTCATAGAAAATGTGTAAATAAACACTGAACATTAGTGTAGCAACTCCTAAAATAGTACAGTAGGTCCTAAAATGAAATGCTTGAGTTTACAAGAAACAACAAAAAATTCTGGATACTGGTATATGGTTCCCACTACTTCCATTTACCTCTAAATATATTATAACTATACATCAGAGAAGAAAGAGCCAGGAGAGAGATAATACCTTGGTGAAACATATAGCTAAGAAATACTGGAACAGAATATGTAACTGCCTTAATTTTAAGAGGAAATTCTTCTTCTTAAATAGAATTTTCAGAATAAAAGAAGAAATAGAAAAATTTTAAATGTGGTAATCTATGTGAAAAGTGGTTTATAAATAGAAAAGCTGTCAGCCAATGTAAGTAATTTTTATTTTCTTTAAAACGAGATATAAAACGGATGTATTTTAAACAAAACCAAAGCAAAGACATGTATACATTTCCTGAACTTATTTTTAAGCAAGGTCATACTTTTGTTCTGATAAGATGCTATAGAGCCATTTGATTTTCTAATAATTATTTTTATATATTTACTCATTTATTTGTTCCTTTGTCTATCAATATTCACTCATTAAAAACTTTTTCTTGATAATCTAAGTGTTGAAATTGAGTTAGAATATGTACAAAATCAAAGCTGCATATGGAGTAATAAACATTTTATTTTATTTTTATTTTTTTATATATTTTATTGATTTTTTACGGAGAGGAAGGGAGAGGGATGGAGAGTTAGAAACATCGATCAGCTGCCTCCTGTACACCCCCTACTGGGGATGTGCCTGCAACCAAGGTACATGCCCTTGACCGGAATCGAACCTGGGACCCTTCAGTCCGCAGGCCAGCGCTCTATCCACTGAGTCAAACCGGTTAGGGCACTATATTTTATTGATTGTTTTTTTTTTTTTTTACAGAGAGGAAGGGAGAGGGATAGAAAGTTAGAAACATCGATGAGAGAGAAACATTGATCAGCTGCCTCCTGCACACCTCCTACTAGGGATGTGCCCGTAACCAAGGTACATGCCCTTGACTGGAATGGAACCTGGGACCTTTCAGTCCGCAGGCCGACGCTCTATCCACTGAGACAAACCAGTCAGGGCTTAAGTAGACCACATAATTCAATATTCATATGCATTTAAAGTCTATGTCTTTAAGATAGAATCCACTTATTTGAAAGCATTACTCATTAGGAAGAAAAGCTAAAAGAGGGGCTTTTCATATCTCCCAGTGGCAGTGTGAGTTATGGTAACGGATTTTGTTCTTTGTCTTCAGTGCAATGGTAATCGACTGAAAGGTTTCATGCAGGGGAGTGACTCAAGCTGACCTGGGATTCAGAAGATGAATCATGCTGCTAACTAGAGAATGGATTGGAGAAGGAAGCAAGAAAAGATACAGAAACACCGAATACGATGCTAAGATAAGAGTTCAAGTAAAACCTGACGGTGGCTGGTAGACTGAAAGATACAAACAGATCAGTAAAATATTTAGAAGATGAAATGTACAGAACTTTGCCTAAATTCTTCCCTCTGCATAGAATCCATTGCCTGGTCATGATAGGTGTTTCACGAATGCTTATGATGGAAAATGAATGGGATTATAAAAACCTTGTAATTCTTTAAAGGGGTCTTAGAAACTCTGGCCCCGTCATAGAATGACTTTTCTCTCTCATGGGAAAAGATGGAACTAAGACTGTGACCACTGTTTTTCAGTAAGATATACCTAAGTCACCATGCCCCTTCTAGAATACGGGCTACATGTAATATCTGCAAACTCTTACCTTAAAGCCTTTTTACTCAGAAATCTTACTTACTTGACTTTTTATTCTTTTTGGCTTGATTTTAAAGTAAATTTTAGATAAATAGGAGAGGAACGTTGACCCTTTTGCATCACACAATGGTGAAAAAGGTTGCTGTTGGACATTGATGTGAAGCCACAATTTCATGTTGAATATAAGGTTATAATGATCCCCCAAAGGAAAAGTAATATAAACCATTTGCCCCATTGAATGGATAAAGCAGGTAAGAGATTTGAGGTGCCAATAGGAAAGCTATCATTCATATAGTGATAAATAACTGAAGCCATGAGTAATAGGGACAAAGACAAAATCTTGGGACTGTTCTGGATAGAAGTAAACTAACTACAGGAAACTGAACTGTGAGATTTGGGAAAGGTTACATGATCCCTCTGTTCAAATCAAAGGCTTTGGAGATGAAACTTGAGAAGTGGCCCATAGACCAAGCAAAGTGAACTTCTTGGGTGGTCACTGATAGCTTCAGTGAAGTGGTTAGAGTTTGGACCACAAGAGATCTATATATATAAAAAGCCAGCGACCATAACACCATAACAACTGGTCTCTATGACACCCACTGTGGCCAGCAAACAGACCCGATCAGGTACATAAGTCTCCTTTTTTCCCCATTGACCCAAGAGCTCTCTATGTGGTTCGCTGAGGCTGATCCCTGGCCAGCATTGCAGCTTTACTTATTCCTCTGCTCAAACCTGCTCTTTTCCCATTCTTCCCAGTTACTGTTCTCAAAAGTATTCTTTAATAAGTACTGCCCACTACAGGGCTCTCCCACCCCGATCAAGGGCGGGCTGGCCAGACAAATGCCTCCTCGCACCCCCCCACCCCGGCCTGCCACACCAGGATAGGCCCTGATTGCCCCCCCCCCCGACCCCAATAGGGGGTTGGCTGGCCGCCCAATCTTCTGCAGCCCCTCCTCCCCAGCCGACCCTGCCCCTATGGGCCCCCACTACCCTGATTGGCCTGCAGCCCCTCTCCCTGGCCAGGCCTGCCCCTGATTCCCCCC